>NW_012311521.1:0-2327 GCF_000151885.1 Dipodomys ordii | reverse complement strand
GCTGTGTCCCGCTGTGATCCGCTGTGAACCGCTGTGTCCCGCTGTGTCTTCGCTGTGTCCCACGCTGTGTTCCGCTGTGTCCTCGCTATGTCCCTCGATGTGTCCCTTTGTGTCCCCAGCTGTGTAACCCGCTGTGTCCCGCTGTGTCCCCGCTGTGTCCTCGCTGTGTTCCCCGCTGTGTCCCGCTGTGTATCCCTCTGTGTCCCCCTCTGTGTCCCGTTGTGTCTCCTGCTGTGTCCCTCTGTGTCCCGCTGTGTCCCACTGTGTCTTGCTCTGTGCCCCAGTGAATCCCCCACTTTGTCCCCGCTCTGTCCCCGCTGTATCGACGCTGTGTCCCGCTGGGTCTCGCTGTGTCCTCTCTATGTTCCCTGCTGTGTCCTGCTGTGTACCCCTCTGTGTCCCCCTTTATGTCCCGCTGTGTCTCCTGCTGTGTCCCGCTGTATCCTGCTGTGTCCCGCTGTGAACTGCTGTGTCCCACGCTGTGTCCCGCTGTGTCCCGCTGTGTCCCCCGCTTATCCCGCTGTATCTACTGCTGTGTCCCTGCTGTGTCCCGCTGTGTTCCGCTGTGAACCGCTGTGTCCCGCTGTGTCCTCGCTGTGTCCCACGCTGTGTTCCGCTTTGTCCTCGCTATGTCCCCCGATGTGTCCCTTTGTGTCCCCAGCTGTGTAACCCGCTGTGTCCCGGTATGTCCCCGCTGTGTCCTCGCTGTGTTCCCCGCTGTTTCCCGCTGTGTATCCCTCTGTGTCCCCCTCTGTGTCCCGTTGTGTCTCCTGCTGTGTCCCTCTGTGTCCCGCGGTGTCCCGCTGTGTCCCGCTCTGTCCCCCAGTGTATCCCCTGCTTTGTCCCCGCTCTGTCCCCGCTGTATCAAAGCTGTGTCCCGCTGGGTCCCGCTGTGTCCTCGCTGTGTTCCCCTCTGTGTCCCACTGTGTCCCCCTCTCTGTCCCCCATAGTGTCACACTGTGTCCCTTGGTGTCCGCTTTGTCCCCCGCTGTGTCCTCCGCTGAGTCCCCTCTGTGTCCCCGCTGTGTCCCGCTGTGTCCTCGCTGTGTCCCCCGCTGTCTCCCGCTTTGTTCCACAATAAGTCCCTCTGTGTCCCGCTGTGTCCACCGCTGTATCCCGCTGTGTCCTGCTGTGTCCCAGCTGTGTCAAGCAGTGTCCCGCAGTGCCCCGCAGTGTGCCCGCTGTGTCCCGCTGTGTACCACGCTGTGTCCAGCTGTGTCCCCCGCTGTGTCCAGCTTTGTCCCCGTTGTGTCTCGCTGTGTCCCACGCTCTGTCCCCCACTGAGTCCTGCTGTATCCCCCGCTGTGTCCCACTGTGTCCCGCTGTGCCCCCACTGTGTCTGGTTGTGTCCACAGCTGTGTACCACGCTGTGTTACGCTGTGTCCCCACTGTATCGACACTGTGTCCGGCTGGTTCCCACTGTGTCCTCGCTGTGTTCCCCGCTGTGTCCCGCTGTGTCCTCGTTGTGTTCCCCGCTGTGTCCCGCTGTGTCCCGATGTGTCCCGCTGTGTCCTGCTGTGTCCCGCTGTGTCCTGCTGTGTCCCCGCTGTGTGCCCGCTGTGTCCCGCTGTGTCCCATGCTTTGTCCCGCTGTGTCTCGCTGTGTCCCAGCTGTGTCCAGCAGTTTCCCGCAGTGTCCCCGCTGTGTGCCCGCTGTGTACCGCTGTGTAACCTGCTGTGTCCAGCTGTGTCCCCCGCTGTGTCCAGCTTTGTCCCCGCTGTGTCTCGCTATGTCCCACGTTCTGCCCCCCACTGTGTCCCGCTGTGTACCGCTGTGTCCTCGCTGTGTCCCCTGCTGTCTCCCGCTCTGTCCCCCGCTGTGTCTCACGCTTTGTCCCCGCTGTGTCCCACTGTGTCCCGCTTTGTCCCGCTGTGCTCCCACTGTGTCCCATTGTGTCCACAGCTGTGTACCCCGCTATGTAAAGCTGTGTCCCTGCTGTATCGACGCTGTGTCCCGCTGTGTCCCGCTGTGTCCTCGCTGTGTTCCCCGCTGTGTCCAGCAGTGTCCCTCCCTGTGTCCCCCGCTGTGTCCCGCTGTGTCCCGCGCTGTGTCCCGCTGTGTCCTCGTTGTGTCGCCGGTTGTGTAGTGCTGTGTCCCTCTGTGTCCCCCGCTGTGTCCCCCGCTGTGTCCCGCTGTGTCCCCGCTGTGTCCCGCTGTGTCCACTAATGTGTCCCCGCTGTGTCGCGCTGTGTCCCCTGATGTATCCTGCTGTGTCGTCGCTGTGTCCCCCGCTGTGTCCCGCTGTGTCCCGCTGTGCTACCACTGTGTCCGGTTGTGTACACAGCTGTGTACCACGCTCTTGCAACGCTTTTGTCCTGGCCGTATCT
>NW_012311520.1:0-2327 GCF_000151885.1 Dipodomys ordii | reverse complement strand
CGGGCACACAGCGGGGACACAGCGGGACACAGCAGGGACCGAGCGAGACATAGCGGGACACAGCCGAACACAGCAGGGGGCACAGCGGGACACAGCGGGGGACCCAGCGAGGACACAGCGGGACACAGCGGGTGACACAACTGGGGACACAGCGGGACACCGCGGGGAACACAGCAAGGACACAGCGAGACACAACAGGACACAGCGTCCATACAGCGGGGACACAGTGTTACACAGCGTGGTACCCAGCTGTGGACACAACGGGACAGAGTGGGGGCACAGCGAGACACAGCGGGACACAGCGAGGTCACAACAGTACACACAGCGGGACATAGCGGGGGACACAGCTGGGGACACAACGGGACACAGCTGGGGACACAGCGAGGACAGAGCGGGAAACAGCGGGACACAGCAGGGACACAGCGTCGATACAGCGGGGACACAGCGAGACACAGCGGGGAACACAGGAAGGAAACAGCGGGACCCAGTGGGACACAGAGTCGATACAGCGGGACACAACGGGGTACACAGCTAGGAACACAACGGGACACAGCGGGGGAAACAGCGAGGACCCCGCGGGCCACAGCGGGACACAGCGGGGGACACAGCGGGACACAGCAGGACACAGCGGGAACACAGCGAGGACACAGCGTGGACACAGCGGGACACAGCGTCAATACAGCGGGCACACAGAGTTACACAGCGTGGTACACAGCAGAGGACACAGTGGGACACAGTGGGCTACGCAGTGAGGACACAGCGGGAACAACAGGGGACACAACGAGGAAACAGCAGGGGGCACAGCGGGGGACACAGCGGGACACAGTGTGGAAAACAGCGAGGACACAGGGAGACACAGCGGGACACAGCATCGATACAGCGGGGACGCAGCGTTACACAGCGTGGTACACACTGTGGAGACAACGGGACACAGTGGGGGCACAGCCGGACACAGCGGGACACAGTGGGACACAGCGGGGCAAAGCGTGAGACACAGCGGGGGCAGAGAGGGAGACACAGGGGTACACAGCAGGGGACACAGCGAGGAAACAGCGGGACACAGCGGTGACACAGCGGGGACTCAGCGGGGGACACAGTGGGACACAGCGGGGGACACAGCGGGACAAAGCGGGGGACACTGCGGGACACAGTGTGGGACAGAGCGAAGGACACAGCGAGACACAGCAGGGACAAAGCTGGACACAGCGGGGTACACAGAGGGACACAGCAGGGACACAGTGGGGAAACAGCGTGACACAAAAGGACACAGCTGGACACAGCGGGGTACACAGCGGGACACAGCAGGCACACAGCGGGGACACAGCGAGGACACAGCTGGACACAGTTGTGACACAGAGGGGACTCAGTGGGGGACACAGCGGGGGACAAAGCAGGACACCACGGGACAGTGTGACACAGCGGGACACAGCGGGGACACTGCGGGGATACAGCGGTACAAAGCGGGGGATACAGCGGGGACTCAGCGGGGGACACAGCGGGGGAAAAAGCGGGACACCACGGAACACAGCGGGTCACAGCGGGAAACAGCGGGGGACACAGGGAGGACACAGCTTAACACAGCATGGGACAAAGCGAGGACACAGCGGGACACGAGACACAGCGGGACACAGCGGGGACCCAGCAGTGGACACAGCGAGACACAGTGGGGGACAAAGCGGGACACCACGGAACACAGCAGGACACAGCGTGAAACAGCGGTGAACCTGCGGGGACACAGCGGGACACAGCGAGGACACAGCGGGACACAGCGGTGACACAGCGGGACACAGCTGGGGACATTTTGGGACACAGCGGGACACAGAGGGACACAGCAAGGACACAGCGGGGGATAGTGGGGGACACAGCGAGACACAGCAAGGCACAACGGGGTCACAGCAGTGGACACAGCAGGACACAGCGGGGGACACAGCGGGACACAGCGGGGGACACAGCGGGACACAGCGGGACACAGCGGGGGACACAGCGGGACACAGCGGAGACACAGCGGGGACACAGCGGGACCCAGCAGGACACAGCGGGGGACACAGCGGGCCACAGCGGGACACAGCCGGGGACACTGCAGGGACACAATGGGACACAGTAGGACCAAGCGGGAGACAGCAGAGGACACAGCGAGGACACAGCTGGACACAGCGGGGACACAGAGGGGACTCAGCAGGGGACATAGTGGGAAAAAAGCGGGACACCACGGGACACAGTAGGACACAACAAGACACAGCGGGGGACACAGTAGACAGAGCGGGGGACACAGCGGGGGACAGAGGGGGACACCCACGAATAAACAGAGCAGGACACAGCGGGACCCA
>NW_012311519.1:0-2327 GCF_000151885.1 Dipodomys ordii | reverse complement strand
CAACGGGGAAAACAGCAGTGGACAAAGCTGGACACAGCGGGGGACTCAGCGGGACACATCGGGGGACACAGTTCTGGACACAGCAGGACACAGCCGGACACAGCGGGGGACACAGGTGGGACACAGCGGGACACAGCGTGGACACAGCGGGACTCAGCGGGGGACACAGCAGTACACAGCGGGACACAGCGGGGGACACAGGGGGGACACAGCAGAGACATGGTGGGACTCAGCGGTGGACACAGCAGGGACACAGCAGGGACACAGCGGGGGACACAGCTGGACACAATGGGACACAGCGGGGGACACAGCAGGACACAGCGGGGGACGCAGCGGGGGACACAGCGGGACACAACGGGGAACACAGCGAGGACACAGCGAGACCCAGCGGGACACCTCGTCGATACAGCGTGGACACAGCAGGACACAGTGGGGTACACAGCTGGGGACACAAAGGGACACAGTGGGGGACACAGCGGGACACAGTGGAACACAGAGGGACACAGCAGGGACACAGGAGGGACACAGCAGGGACACTGCGGGGGACACAGCGGGACACAACGTGAAACAGCGGGGGACACAGCAGGTCACAGCGTGAGACACAGCGGGGGACAGAGCGGGAGACAGCGGGGGACACAGCAGGGACACAGCGGGACACCACGGAACACAGCGGGACACAGCGGGAAACAGCGGTGACCTTGCGGGGACACAGCTGGACACAATGGGAGACACAGCGGAACACAGCAGGGGACAGAGCAGAACACAGTGGGGGACAGAGCGTGGGACACAGCGAGACACAGCGGCGACAAAGCTGGACACAGCGGGATACAAAGCGGGACACAGCGGGGACACAGTGGGGACACAGCGGGACACAGCGGGTCACAGAAGGGACACAGCGGGACACAGCGGGACACAGCAGGGGACACAGCGGGACACAGCGGGGGACACAGCGAGGACACAGCAGGACCCAGCGGGACACAGAGTCGACACAGCGGGGACACAGCGGGACACAGCGGGGGACACAGCGAGGACACAGCAGAACACAGCAGTAGACACAGCAAGGACACAGCGGGACACAGCGGGACACAGCAGGGACACAGCAGTAGACAGAGCGGGACACAGCGGGCGACAGAGTGGGACACAGCGGGGGATACAGGGAGGACACAGCGGGACACAGCGGGGACACAGCAGCGACTCACCGGGGAACACAGCGGGGGACACAACAGGACACAGCGGGGGACACAGCAGGACTCAGCGGGGGACACAGCAGGGGACACATCGTGACACAATGGGTGACACAGCGGGACACAGCGGGGACAAAGCTGGACACAGCGGGGTACACAGCGGGACACAGCGGGACACAGCGAGGACACAGCGGGGACACAGCGGGGACACAGCAGGACACATCGTGGACACAGCCGGACACAGCGGGGACACAGCATTGGTCACAGCGGGACACAGTGAGGGATACAGCCGGACAAAGCGGGGGAAAGAGCGGGGTACGCTGCAGGACTCAGCGGGGACACAGCGGGTCAGAGCGGGACACATCGGGGACAGAGTGGGACACAGAGTGACACAGTCGGACACAGCGGGGGACACCGCGGGACACAACGGGGGACACAGTGAGGACACAGCGGGCCAGAATGGGGGATACAGCGAGGACACAGCGGGACACAGCAGGACACAGCGGGGGACAAATCGGGGGACACAGAGGGACACAGCAGGGGACACAGCGGGGGACACAGCGAGGACGCAGCGGGAGACACAGCAGGACACAGCGGGGGACACAGTGAGGAAAGAGCGGGACACAGTGGTTACACAGCGAGGACACAGCGGTGGAAACAGCGGGGGACACAGCGGAACACAGCTGGGACAGAGCGGGACACAACGTGACACAGAGGGACACAGCGGGGACACCGCTAGGGACACAGCGGGACACAGCGGAAAATACAGGGGTACACAGCGGCGGACACAGGGGGGACAAATCGGGAAACAGTGGGGGACACAGCAAGGACACAGCGGGACACAGCGGGGTCACAGTGGGACAACACGGGACACAGTGGGACACAGCGGGGACACAGCGGAGACACAGCGGTCACAGCGGGGGATACAGCAAGACACAGCAGGACATAGAGGGGGACACAGCAAGGACACAGCGGGACACTGCGGGGGACACAGCGGGTCACAGCATGGTACACAGCAGGACACAGCGGGGTACACAGCGAAGTACACAACGGTACACAGCGTGGGACAAAGCCGAAGACAGCGGGGGACACAGCGAGTACACAGCGGGACACAGCAGGGACACAGATGGGACTCACCGGTGA
>NW_012311518.1:0-2327 GCF_000151885.1 Dipodomys ordii | reverse complement strand
CTTCTGCTTCTTCTGCTTCTCCTGCTTCTTCTTCTGCATCTTCTTCTGCTTCTCCTTCTCCTTCTTCTGCTTCTCCTTCTGATTCTTCTTCTTCTGCTTTACCTGCTTCTCTTTCTGCTTCTCCTTCTGTTTCTCCTTCTCCTTCTTGTTCTTCTGCTTTTCCTTCTGCTTCTCGTTCTGCTTCTGCTACAACTGCTACGGCTTCTACTTCTTCTGTTTCTTCTGCTTCTCCTTCTGCTTTTGATTCTCTTTCTGCTTCTGCTTCTCCTTCTGCTTCTCATTCTGCTTCTCCAGATTCTGCTTCTTCTGCTTCTCCTGCTTCTCCTTCTGCTTCAGGTTCTGCTTCTGCTTCTTCGGATTCTTATGCTTCTGCTTCTCCTGCTTCTGCTTCTTCTGCTTCTCCTACTTCTCTTTCTGCTTCTCCTTCTCTTTCTGCTTCTCCCTCCGCTTCTGCTTCTTGTCTTTCTCCTGTTTCTTCTGCTTCTGCTTCTCCTGTTTCTGCATCTCCTGCTTCTCCTTCTGCTGCTCTTTCTGCTTCTCCTGCTGCTTTTCGTTCTCCTCCTCCTTCTTCTGCTTCTCTTTCTGCTTCTCCTTGTGTTTCGCCTTCTCCTTCTCTTTCTTCTGCTTTTCTTTCTGCTTCTCCTTCTGCTTCTGCATCTTCTGCTTCTTCTGCTACTGCCTCTGCTTCTTCTGTTTCTTCTGCTTCTCCTTCTTCTGCTTCTCCTGCTTCTCCTACTTCTCGTGCTGCTTCTCCCACTGCGTCTCTTTCTGCTTCTGCTTATCCTTTTGCTTCTCCTACTCCTAATCCTTCTCTCTCGCCTTCTCCGTCTTCTTTCTTCTGCTTCTCCTGCTGCTTCTGCTTCTGCTTATTCTACTATTTCTGTTTCTTCTGCTTCTGCTTCAGATTGTGCTTCTTCTGTTTCTCCTTCTGCTTCAGATTCTGCTTCTGCTTCTTCGGCTTCTTCTGTTTCTTCTGCTTCTGCTTCTCCTGCTTCTTCTGGTTCTCCTGCTTCTCTTTCTGCTTCTCCTTCTGCTTCTGCTTCTCCTTCTGCTTCTGCTTCTGCTCTTCTCCTTCTTCTGTTTCTTTTGCTTCTGTTTCTTCTGCTTCTTCTTCTTCTGTTTCTTCTGATTCTACTTCTGCTTCTCCTTCTTATCCTTCTCTTTCTGCTTCTACTTCTGCTTCTTCTGATTCTCCTGCTTCTCCTTTTGTTGTCCTTCTGTTTCTGCTTCTCTTTCTGCTTCTGCTTCTCCTTCTGCTGCTCCTTCTCCTTCTGCTTCTGCTTCTCCCAGTGCTTCTGCTTCTGCTTTTTTGCTTATTCTTTTTCTTCTGCTTCTGCTTCTTCTGCTTCTTCTGCTTCTACTGCTTCTCCTTATGCTTCTCCTTATGCTTCTTCTTCTTCTTCTTCTTCTTCTTCTTCTTCTTCTTCTTCTTCTTCTTCTTCTTCTTCTTCTTCTTCTTCTTCTTCTTCTTCTTCTTCTTCTTCTCTTTCGTCTGCTTCTTCCTTTCCTACTTCTTCTGCTTCTACTGCTTCTCTTTCTGCTTCTCATTCTGCTTTTGCTTCTCCTTCTGCTTCTCCTATTGCTTCTGCTGCCCTTCCTTCTCCTTCTCCTTCTCCTACTTCTGCTTCTCCTTCTGCTTTTGCTTCTTCTGCTTCTCCTGCTTCTCCTTCTGCATCTTCTTCTGCTTCTGCTTCTCCTTCTGCTGCTTCTTCTGCTTCTGCTTCTCCTTCTGCTTCTCCTTCTGCTGCTCCTTCTGCTTCTCGTTCTTCTTCTGATTCTCCTTCTGCTCTTCCTACTCCTAATCCTTCTCTTTCTCCTTCTCCTTCTTCTTCTTCTGCTTCTCGTTCTGCTTCTGCTACTGCTTCTTCTGCTTGTTCTGTTTCTTCTGCTTCAGGTCCTGCTTCTGCTTCTTCAGCTTCTTCTGTTTCTTGTGCTTCTGCTTCTCCTGCTACTGCTTCTTCTCCTTCTCTTTCTGCTTCTCCTTCTGCTTCTGCTTCTCCTTCTGCTCCTTCTCCTTCTTCTGTTTCTTCTTCTTCTTCTGCTTCTCCCGCTTATGCTTCTTCTGCTTCTCCTTCCTTTCCTCTGCTTCTGCTTCTCCTTCTCCTTCTTCTGCTTCTCTTTCTGCTTCTGCTTCTTCTGATTCTCCAACTAATCCTTCTTCTTCTCCTTCTGTTTCTGCTTCTCTTTCTCCTTCTGCATCTCCTTCTGCTTCACCTTCTGCTGCTCCTTCTCCTTCTTCTGTTTCTCCCTCTGCTTCTGCTTCTGCTTCTTTTTTTTTTTAAATTTAATTTAATTTTATTTTAATTTTTTTTTAAATTTTAATTTTA
>NW_012311517.1:0-2327 GCF_000151885.1 Dipodomys ordii | reverse complement strand
TGTCCCGCTGGGTCCCCAGCTGTGTCCCGCTGTGTACCCTGCTGTGTCCTGCTATGTTCCCGCAGTGTCCCCGCTGTGTCCCGCTGTGTCCCGCTGTGTCCTCGCTGTGTCCCCAGCTGTGTACCCCACTGTGTTCTGCGTGTCCCTGCTGTATCGACACTGGGTCCCGCTGGGTACCGCTGTGTCATCCCTGTGTCCCCCGCTGTTTCCCGCTGTGTCCCCCGCTGTGTCTCTGCTGTGTCCCCGCTGTGTCCCGCTGTGTCCCGCTGTGTCCCCCGCTTTGTCCCGCTGAGTCCCCTCTGTGTCGCCGCTGTGTCCCGCTGTGTCCTCGCTGTGTCCCCCGCTGTCTGCCGCTTTGTCCCCGCTGTGTCCCTAGCTGTGTAGCGCTGTGTCCCGCTGTGTACCCCGCTGTGTCCCACTATGTTCCCGCAGTGTCCCCGCTGTGTCCCGCTGTGTCCCTCTGTGTCCTCGCTGTGTCCCCTGTAGTGTCCCGTTGTGTACCCAGCTGTACACCCCGCTGTGTCCCGCTGAGTCCCCGCTGTAACGACGCTGGGTCCCGCTGGGTCCCGCTATGTCTTCCCTGTGTTCCCCGCTGTGTACCGCTGTGACCCCCGCTGTGTCCCGCTGTGTCCCCAGCTGTGTACCCCGCTGTGTCCTGTTGTGTTCCCGCTGTATCGACGCTGTGTCCCGCTTGATCCCGTTGTGTCCTCGCTGTGTTCCCTGCTTTATCCCGCTGTGTACCCCTCTGCGTCCCTCGCTGTGTCCCGCTGTGTCCCGATGTGTACTGCTGTGTTCCCCGCTGCGTCCCGCTGTGTCCCTGCTGTGTCCCAATGTGTCCTCGCTGTGTCCCCCACTGTGTCCCGCTGTGTCCCCCATGTGTCCCCCGCTGTGTCCCTCTGTGTCCCGCTGTGTCCCCCGCTGTGTTCCCCGCTGTGTACCGCTGTGTGCCCAGAAGTGTCAGCGCTGTGTACCGCTGTGTCCTCGCTGTGTCCCCCGCTGTCTCCCGCTCTGTACCCCGCTGTGTCTCAAGCTTTGTCCCTGCTGCGTCCCACTGTGTCCCGCTGTGTCCCGCTGTGCCCCCACTGCGTCCCGTTGTGTTCACAGCTGTGTACCACTCTGTGTAACGCTGTGTCCCCGCTGTATCGCCGCTGTGTCGCCCTGGGTCCCGCTGTGTCCTCGCTGTGTTCCCCGCTGTGTCCCGCTGTGTCCGCCACTGTGTCCCGCTGTGTCTACGGCTGTGTCCCCGCTGTGTCCCGCTGTGTCCTCGCTGTGTCCTCGCTGTGTCCCACGCTGTGTTCCACTGTGTCCTCGCTTTTTTCCCCGCTGTGTCCTGCTGTGTCCCTGCCATATCGACGCTGGGTTCACCTGGGTACCTTTGTGTCCTCCCTGTGTCCCCCGCTGTGTCCCGCTGTGTACTGCTGTGCCCCGCTGAGTCCCGCTGTGTCCCCGCTGTGTCCCAATATGTCCTCGCTATGTCCCCCGCTGTGTCCCGCTGTGTCCTCCCTGTGTCCCCCGCTGTGTCCCGCTGTGTCCCCCGCTGTGTCCCCCGCTATGTCTTGCTGTGTCCCCCGCTGTGTCCCACTGTGTCCTTGCTGTGTCCCCCGTTGTGTGCCGCTGTGTCCTCGCTGTGTCCCCCGCTGTTTCCCGCTGTGTCCTGCTGTGTCACGCTGTTTCCCCACTGTGTCCCAGCTGTGTCCCTCTGTGTACCCCGCTGTGTCCAGCTTTGTCCCCGCTATGTCTCGCTGTGTCCCACACTCTGTCCCCCACTGTGTCTTGCTGTGTCCCCCGCTGTTTCCCACTATGTCCCCCACTGTGTACCTCTGTGTCCCCACAGGTTCCCTTCTATTTCCCGCTGTGTCCCGCTGTGTTCCGTGGTGTCCTCGCTGTGTCCCCCTGCTGTGTCCCGTTGTGTCCCGCTGTGTCCTGGCTTTGTCCCCCACTGTGTCCCGCTGTGTCCCGCTGTGTCACGCTCTGTCCCATCTGTGTCCCTCTGTGTCCAGCTCTGTCCCCGTTGTGTGTCCGCTGTGCCCCGCTGTGTACCCTTCTGTGTCCAGCTGTGTAACCTCTGTGTCCTGCTGTGTCCCTTGTCTGTCCCCCGCTGTACACCGCTGTGTCCCCCGGCTGTGTCCCGCAGTGTCCCCGCTGTGTCCTACTCTGTCCCGTGGTGTCCCGCTTTTTCCCCTCTATGTCCCCTGCTGAGTCCCCTCTGTGTCCCCGCTGTGTCCAGCTGTGTTCTCGTTGTGTCCTCCGCTGTCTCCCGCATTGTCCCACGCTGTGTCACTACTGTGTCCCACTGTGTCCCTGCTGTGTCCCCCGCTGTGTCCTGC
>NW_012311516.1:0-2327 GCF_000151885.1 Dipodomys ordii | reverse complement strand
AGCTGGACACAGCGGGGAACACAGCAAGGACACATCGGGACCCAGCGGGACACAGCGTCGATACAGCGGAGACACAGCGTTACACAGCATGGTACAAAGCTGTGGACACAACGGGACACAGTGGGGGCACAGCGGGACACAGCGGGACGCAGTGGGACACAGCGGGACACAGCGGGACACAGCGGGGACAGAGCGGGACACAGTCGGACACAGCAGGACACAGCGGGGGACACAGCGGGAGACAAAGAGGGACACCACGACACACAGCGGGACACAGCAGGAAACAGCAGTGACACTGCGGGGACACAGTGGGACACAGCGGGGGACACAGCGGGACACAGAGGGGGACAGAGTGGGACACAGTGGGGGACACAGCTGGACACAGCAGGGGAAACAGTGGGGGACACAGCGGGACACAGCGGGACACAGCGAGGACACAGCGGGACAGAGCGGGACACTGCAGGGCACAGCGGGGGACACAGCGGGACACAGCGGGGGACAAAGCGAGGACACAACGGAACACAGAGTGGGGCACAGTGAGGACACAGCGGGACACAGCGGGACACAGCCGGGTCCCAGCAGTGGACACAGCGGGACACAGCGGGGGACACATCGGGACACAGTGGGGGACACATGGAGGACTCAGCGGGACAAAGCGGGGACACAGCGGCGACTCACCGGGGGACACAGCCGGGGACAAAGCGGGACACCACAGAACACAGTGGGAAACAGCGGGACACAGCAGGGAAACTGCGGGGACACAGGGGGACAAAGTGTGGGACACATAGGGACACAGCGGGGGAGACAGCGGGACACAGTGGGACACAGCGGGGGACACAGGTGGGACACAGCGGGACCAAGCGGGACACAGTGTCGATACAGCGGGGACACAGCGGGACACAGCGGGGGACACAGCGAGGACACAGCAGAACACAGCGTGGAAAACAGCGAGGACACATTGGGACACAGCAGGGACCCAGCGGGACACAGCGCGGGACACAGCGTAGACACATTGGGACACAGCGGGGATACAGCGAGACTCAGCGGGGGACACAGCAGTACACAGCGGGACACAGCGGGACACAGCGGGGGACACAGAGGGGTAAACAGCAGGACACAGCGGGGAACACAGCGAGGACACAGCGGGACCAAGCGGGATACAACGTCGATACAGCGGGGACACAGCGGGACACAGCGCGGTACACAGCTGGGGACACAACGGGACACAGCGGGGGACACAGCGAGGACACAGCAGAACACAGCGTGGGAAACAGCGAGGACACAGCGGGACACAGCGAGACACAGGGGGACACAGTGGGGACACAGCAGTAGACACAGCGGGACACAGCGGGGGACACAGCGGGACACAGCGGGGAACACAGCGAGGACACAGCGGGGACACAGCGGGGACACTGCGGGAACATAGTGGGACACAGCGGGGCACACAGCCGGACACAGCGGGACACAGCTTGGGACACAGCGGGAACACAGCAGGACACAGCGGGGGACACAGAGAGGACACAGCGGGACACAGCGGGACACAGCGTGGGACAAAGTGGGAGACAGCAGGGGACACAGCGAGGACACAGCGGGACACAGCGGCGACACATAGAGGACTCAGCGGGGGACACAGTGGGGGACAGAGCGGGACACAGCAGGACCCAACGGGGACAAAGCGTGGGACAAAGCGGGAGACAGCAGGGGACACAGCGAGGACACAGCGGGACACAGCGGCGACACATAGAGGACTCAGCGGGGGACACAGTGGGGGACAGAGCGGGACCCAGCGGGACCCAGCGGGGACAAAGCGTGAGACACAGCAGTGGACAGAGCAGGAGACAGAGGCGGACACAGCGAGGACACAGCGGGACACAGCGGGGACACAGGTGGCTGAGGGGGGTCACAGCGGGGGACAAAGCGGGACACCACGGAACACAGCGTGAAACAGCGGTGAACCTGCGGGGACACAGCGGGACACAGCGGGGACACAGCGGGGACACAGCGGGACACAGCAGGACACAGCGGGACACAGCAGGACACAGCGGGGGACACAGCGGGACACAGCTGGGGACACAGCGGGACACAGCGGGGACACAGAGGGGACTCAGCAGGGGACATAGTGGGGGACAAATCGGGATATCACAGGACACAGTGGGACACAGCGGGACACAGTGGGGACACTGCGGGGACACAGTGGGGCAAAGTGGGGGACCCAGCGGGACCCAGCGGGATCCAGCAGGATCCAGCGGGGAAACAGCGGGGACACAATGGGACACAGCGAGGACATAGCGGGACACAGTGGGGGACACAGTGGGACACAGCAAGGC
>NW_012311515.1:0-2327 GCF_000151885.1 Dipodomys ordii | reverse complement strand
AGAAGCAGAGAGCAGAAGCAGGAGAAGCTGAAGCAGAAGAAAAAGAATAAGCAAAAGAAGCAGAAGCAGAAGCAGTGAGAGAAGCAGAAGAAGGAGAAGGAGAAGGAGCAGCAGAAGGAGAAGCAGAAGCAGAAAGAGAATCATAAACAGAAGGAGAACAAGAAGGAGAAGCAGGAGAATCAGAAGAAGCAGAAAGAGAAGGAGAAGAAGGAGAAGCAGAAATAGAATCAGAAGAAACAGAAGAAGAAGAAGAAGAAGAAGAAGAAGAAGAAGAAGAAGAAGAAGAAGAAACAGAAGCAAAAGAAACAGAAGAAGGAGAATAGCAGAAGCAGAAGCAGAAGGAGAAGCAGAAGCAGAAGGAGAAGCAGAAAGTGAAGCAGGAGAAGCAGAAGAAGCAGGAGAAGCAGAAGCAGAAGAAACAGGAGAAGCCGAAGAAGCAGAAGCAGAATCTGAAGCAGAAGGAGAAACAGAAGAAGCACAATCTGAAGCAGAAGCAGAAAAAACAGAAATAGTAGAATAAGCAGAAGCAGAAGCACCTTGACAAGCAGAAGAACAAGAAGGAGAAGGCGAAAGAGAATGATTAGGAGTAGGAGAAGCAAAAGGATAAGCAGAAGCAGAAAGAGACGCAGAAGGAGAAGCAGCACGAGAAGTAGGAGAAGCAGGAGAAGGAGAAGCAAGAGAAGCAGAAGAAACAGAAGACGCAGAAGCAGAATGAGAAGCAGAAGGAGAAATTGAATCAGAAGGAGAAGCAGAAGCAGAAGGAGAAACAGAAGAAGGAGAAGGAGAAGGAGAAGCAGAAAGAGAAGCAGAAAGAGAAGCACAACGAGAAGCACGAGAAGCAGGAGAAGCAGAAGCAGGAGAAGCAGAAGCAGAAGAAACATAAGAAGGAGAAGAAGCAGAAGCAGAAGGAGAAGCAGAAACAGAAGGGGAAGCAGAAAGAGAAGCAGGAGAAGCAGAAGAAGCAGCAGCAGGAGAAGCAGAAGCAGAAGAAGCCGAAGAAGCAGAAGCAGAACCTGAAGCCTAAGGAGATACAGGAGAAGCAGAAGAAGCAGAATCTGGAGAAGCAGAAGGAGAAGCAGAAGCAGAAAGAGAAGCAAAAGCAGAAGGAGAAGCAGAAGGAGAAGCAGAAGAAACAGAAGAAGCAGAGGCAGTAGCAGAAGATGCAGAAGCAGAAGGAGAAGCAGAAGGAAAAGCAGAAGAACGAGAAGGAGAAGGAGAAACAGAAGGAGAAGCAGAAAGAGAAGCAGAAGAAGGAGCAGGAGAAGGAAAAGCAGCAGGAGAAGCAGAAAGAGCAGCAGAAGGAGAAGCACGAGATGCAGAAACTGGAGAAGCAGAAGCAGAAGAAACAGGAGAAGGACAAGAAGCAGAAGCAGAAGGAGAAGCAGAAACAGAAGGAGAAGCAGAATGAGAAGGAGGGAAAGCAGAAGCAGAAGCAGGAGAAGCAGAAGCATAAGAATGCGAAGAAGCAGAAGCAGAACCTGAAGCAGAAGAAGAAGCAGGAGAAGCAGAAGAAGCAGATCTGCAGAAGCAGAAGGAGAAGCAGAAGGAGAAGCAGAAGCAGAAAGAGAATCAAAGCAGAAGGAGAAGCAGAAGAAACAGAAGAAGTAGAAAGAGTAGCAGTTGTAGCAGAAGCAGAAGGAGAAGCAGAAGGAAAAGCAGAAAAACAGGAAGGAGAAGGAGAAACAGAAGGAGAAGCAGAAGGAGAAGCAGAAAGAGAAGCAGGTAAAGCAGAAGAAGAAGAAGCACAAGGAGAATCAGAAGGAGAAGCAGAAGAAGGAGAAGGAGAAACAGAAGCAGAAGAAGATGCAGAAGCCGAAGCAGGAGAAGCAGAAGAAGCAGAAGCTGAAGGAGAAGCAGAAGTAGGAGAAGGAGGAGAAGCAGAAGCAGAAGGAGAAGGAGAAGCAGAATGAGAAGCAGAAAGAGAAGCAGGAGAAGGACAAGAAGCAGAAGCAGGAGAAGCCGAAAGAGAAGAAGCAGAAACAGAAGCAGAAGTAGAAGCAGAAGCAGAAGGAGAAGCAGCAGAAGAAGTAGAACCAGAAATTCAGGCAGGAGAAACAGAAGAAGCAGAAGCAATAAGAGAAGCAGAAGGAGAAGTAGAAAAAGCAGCAGAAGAAGCAGAAAAAGAAGCAGGAGAAGCAGAAGCAGAAAGAGAAGTAGAAGAAGAAGAAGAAGAAGAAGCAGTAGAAGCATAAGAAGCAGAAGCAGGAGAAGCAGAACCAGAAGAAAAAGAAGAAGCATAAGAAGCAGAAGCAGAGGGAGAAACAGAAGAAGGAGAAGGAGCAGCAGAAGGTGAAGCAGAAGGAGATGGAGAAGCTGAAAGAGATGAT
>NW_012311514.1:0-2327 GCF_000151885.1 Dipodomys ordii | reverse complement strand
CACGGGACACAGCGGGGGACAAAGGAAGGACACAACGGTACACAGCGGGGGACAGAGCGAGGACACATTGGGACACAGCGGGACTCAGCGGGGGACACAGCAGTACACAGCGGGACACAGCGGGACACAGCGGGGACACAGCAGGGACACAGCGGGGGACACAGCAGGACACAGCGGGGGGACACAGAGGGGTACACAGCGGGACACAGCGGGGAAAAAAGTGAGGCCACAGCAGAACACAGCGTGGGACACAGCGAGGACACAGCGGGACACAGCGGGACACAGCGGGGACAAAGCAGTAGACACAGCGGGACACAGTGGCGGACACAGCGGGACACAGCGTGGGACACAGGGAGGACACAGCGGGACCCAGCGGGACCCAGCGTCGATACTGCTGGGACACAGCGGGACACAGCGAGGTACACAGCTGGGGACACAACGGGACACAGCAGGGAACACAGGGAGGACATAGCGGGACCCAGCGGGACCCAGCGTCGTTACAGCGGGGACACAGCGGGACACACCGGGACACTGCGGGGGACACAGAGAGGACAAAGCGGGAAAGAGCGGTACACAGCGGGGACACTGCGGGAACATAGTGGGACACAGCGGGGTACACAGCGGGACACAGCGGTGACACAGAGGGGACTCAGCGGGACAAAGTGGGGCACACAGCGGCACACAGCGGGACACAGGGGGGGACACAGCAGGGCACAGCGGAGACAGAGAGGGGCGAAAGCGTGACACAGCGGTGATACAGCTGGACACAACGGAGTACACAGCGGGACACAGCGGGCACACAGCGGGACACAGCAGGGACCGAGCTGGACATAGCGGGACACAGCGAAACACAGCGTAGGACACAGTGGGACACAGCGGGGGACTCAGCGAGGACACAGCGGGACACAGCGGGGGACTCAGCTGGGGACACAGAGGGACACAGCGGGGAACACAGCGAGGACACAACAGGACCCAGCAGGACACAGAGTCGATACAGCGGGGACACAGGGTTACACAGCGTGGTACCCAGCTGTGGACACAAAGGGACAGAGTGGGGGCACAGCGAGACACAGCGGGACACAGCGAGGACACAGCGGGACACATTGGTGACACAGCGGGGAAAACAGCAGGACACAGCAGCGGACACAGCGGGGGACACAGCGCGACACAGCAAGACATAGCATGGACACAGCAGTAGACACATCGGGACATAGCGGGGGACACAGCTGGGGACACAACGGGACACAGCGGTGGACACAGCGAGGACACAGCAGGACCCACCGGGACCCAGCGGGGGACACAGAGAGGACACAGCAGGACACAGTGGGGGACACAGCGAGGACAAAGTGGGCGACACAGCGGGACACAGCGGGGAACACAGCGAGGACACAGCGGGACCCAGCGGGACACAGCGTCGATACAGCGGGCACACAGCGTTACACAGTGTGGTACTCAGCTGTGGACACAACGGGACACAGTGGGGGCACAGCCGGACATAGCGGGACACAGTGGGACACAGCGTTGACAAAGCGTGAGACACAGCGAGGGACAGAGCGGGAGACAGCGGGGGACACAGCGAGGACACAGCGGGACACAGCGGTGAAACAGCAGGGACTCAGCGGGGGATACAGCGGGAGACAAAGTGGGACACCACGGATCACAGCGGGACACAGCAGCAAACAGCAGTGACACTGCGGGGACACAGTGGGACACAGCGGGGGACAAAACGGGACACAGAGGAGGACAGAGCGGGACACAGTGGGGGACAGAGCGTGGGACACAGCGAGACACAACGGGGACAAAGCTGGACACAGCGGTGTACTCAGAGGGACACAGCGGGGACGCAGCGGGGAAACAGCGTGACACAGCAGGACACAGCGGGACACAGCGGGGGACACAGCGAGGACACAGCGGCACAAAGCCTGGGACACAGCAAGGACACAGTGGGACAGTGGGGGACACAGCGGCACATAGCGGGGGACACAGCGGGGGACACAGCGGGACACATCAGGGGCACAGGGAGGACACAACGGGACACAGTGGGGGACAGAGTGAGGACACATTGGGACACAGCGGGACTCAGCGGGGGACACAGCAGTACACAGCGGGACACAGCAGGGACACAGCAGAGACACAGCGGGGGACACAGCAGGACACAGCGGGGGACACAGGGATGACACAGCGGAACCCAGCGGGACCCAGCGTCGATACAGCAGGGACACGCGGAACACAGTGGGGTACACAGCTGGGGACACAGCGAGGACACAGCGGGACATAGCGGGACACAGCGGGGACACTGCGGGAACATAGCAGGACACAGTAGGTGA
>NW_012311513.1:0-2327 GCF_000151885.1 Dipodomys ordii | reverse complement strand
TCACAAGGAGGAGCAGGAGAAAAAGAAGGAGAAGGAGAAAGGAAGGAGAAAGAGAAGGATTAGGAGAAGGAAAAGCAGAAGGATAAGCAGAAGCAGAAGGAGAAGCATAAGGAGAAGCAGGAGAAGCAGACGAAGCAGAAGCAGGAGAAGCAGAAGAAGAAGCAGAAGCAGAATGAGAAGCAAAAGAAGGAGAAATTGAAGTCGAAATAGAAAGAGAAGCAGAAGTAGAAGGAGAAGCAGAAGAAGGAGAAAAAGAAGCAGAAGAATCAGCAGCAGCAGCAGCAGCAGCAGCAGAAGAAGAAGAAGAAGAAGAAGAAGAAGAAGAAGAAGAAGAAGAAGAAGAAGAAGAAGAAGAAGAAGAAGAAGAAGAAGAAGAAGAAGAAGAAGAAGGAGGAGAAGAAGAAGAAGAAGAAGAAGAAGAAGAAGAAGAAGAAGAAGAAGAAGAAGAAGAAGAAGGAGGAGGAGAAGGAGAAGGAGAAGCAGTAGAAGCAGAAGAAGCAGAAGCAGGAGAAGCAGAAGCAGGAGAAGCAGAAGCAGGAGAAGCAGAAGCAGAAGAAAAAGAATAAGCATAAGAAGCAGGATCAGAGGGAGAAGCAGAAGAAGGAGAAGCAGAAGCAGAAGAAGCAGCAGAAGCAGAAGCAGAAGCAGAAGAAGATGCAGAAGGAGAAGCAGAAGAAGGAGAATGAGAAGGCGAAAGAGAAGGATTAGGAGTAGGAGAAGCAAAAGGATGAGCAGAAGCAGAAAGAGACGCAGAAGGAGAAGCAGCACGAGAAGTAGGATAAGCAGGAGAAGCAGAAGCAGGAGAAGCAGAAGAAGCAGAAGACGCAGAAGCAGAATGAGAAGCAGAAGGAGAAATTGAAGCAGAAGCAGAAGCAGAAGGAGAAGCAGAAGCAGAAGCAGAAGAAGGAGAAGGAGAAGCAGAAAGAGAAGCACAACGAGAAGCACAACGAGAAGCAGGAGGAGAAGCAGGAGAAGCAGAAACAGGAGAAGCAGAAGCAGAAGAAACATAAGAAGGAGAAGAAGCAGAAGCAGAAGGAGAAGCAGAAACAGAAGGAAAAGCAGAAAAAGAAGCAGGAGCAGCAGAAGAAGCAGCAGCAGGAGAAGCAGAAGCAGAAGAAGCCGAAGAAGCAGAAGCAGAACCTGAAGCATAAGGAGAAGCAGGAGAAGCAGAAGAAGCAGAATCTGGAGAAGCAGAAGGAGAAGCAGAAGCAGAAAGAGAAGCAAAAGCAGAAGGAGAAGGAGAAGCAGAAGAAACAGAAGAAGCAGAGGCAGTAGCAGAAGAAGCAGAAGATGCAGAAGCAGAAGGAGAAGCAGAAGCAGTAGTAGAAGCAGAAGAAGGAGAAGCAGAAGGAGAAGCATAAAGAGAAACAGAAGGAGAAGCAGGAGAAGCAGAAACAGGAGAAGCAGAATCAGAAGAATTTGAAGAAGGAGAAGAAGCAGAAGCAGAAAGAGAAGCAGAAACAGAAGGAGAAGCAGAAAAAGAAGCAGAAGAAGCAAAAGCAGATCCTAAAGAAAAAGGAGAAGAAGAAGAAGAAGCAGAAGAAGCAGAATCTGGAGAAGAAGAAGGAGAACCAGAAGGAGAAGCAGAAGCAGAAAGAGACGCAAAAGCAGAATGAGAAGCAGAAGAAACAGAAAAAGCAGAATCAGTAGCAGAAGAAGCTGAAGATGCAGAAGCAGAAAGAGAAGCAGAAGGAATAGCAGAAGAACGAGAAGGAGAAATAGAAGGAAAAGCAGAAGGAGAAGCAGGAAAAGCAGAAGAAACAGAAGCAGACGGAGAAGCAGAAGAAGGAGAAGGAGAAGCCGGAGCAGAAGAAGAAGCAGAAGGAAAAGCACAAGCAGAAGGAGATGCAGAAGGAGAAGCAGGAAATGCAGAAGACGAAGAAGCAGAAGGAGAAGAAGAAGGAGAAGAATCAGAATCAGAAGAAACAGAAGCAGAAATAGAAAGAGAAGCCGACAAGGAGAAGCTGAATGAGAAGCAGGAGAAGCAGAAGAAGCACAAGCTTGAGAAGCAGAAGAAGAAGAAACAGAAGAAGGAGAAGGAGCAGAAGCAGAAGGAGAAGCAGAAAGAGAAGCAGGAAAAGCAGAAGAAGCAGAAACAGGAGAAGCAGAAGGAGAAGAAACAGGAGAAGGAAAAGAAGCAGAAAGAGAAGCAGTAGAAGCAGAAGAGGCAGGAAAAGCAGAAGCAGATAAAGAGACGATGATGACGATGAGAGATGAGAGATGAGAGAGAGATGAGAGAGAGAGAGAGAGAGAGAGGAGAGGAGAGAGAGAGAGAGAGAGAGAGAGAGAGAGAGAGAGAGAGAGAGAGAGGAGAGAGAGAGAGAGAG
>NW_012311512.1:0-2328 GCF_000151885.1 Dipodomys ordii | reverse complement strand
TGTGTCCCACACTGTGTCCCCGCTGTGATCCGCTGTGTCCCTGCTGTGTCCCTGCTGTGTCCCATTGTGTCCCGCTGTGTCCCCGATGTCCCCCGCTGTGTCCCGTTGTGTCCCCGCTGTCTGCATGTGTGTCCCCGCTGTCCCCCGCTGTGTCCCCCGCTGTGTCCCGCTGTGTCCTCGCTGTGTCCCCAGCTGTGTCCCGCAGTGTCCCCCGCTATGTCCCCCACTGTGTCCCGCTGTGTCCCCCGCTGTGACCCGCTGTGTCCCGCTGTGTCCCCGCTGTCTGTCGGTCTGTACCGCTGTCCCCCGCTGTGTCCTCCGCTGTGTCCCGCTGTGTCCTCGCTGTGTCTCACTGTGTCCCCGCTTTGTCTCCGCTGTGTCCCGCTGTGTCCCTGGTGTGTCCTCGCTATGTAACCGCTGAGTCCCTCTGTGTCCTCACTATGTCCCACTGCGTAGCCCCGCTGTGTCTCTGCTATGTCCCCGCTGTGTCTCCCTGCTGTCCCCCGCTGTGTCCCCTCTGTGTCCCGCTGTGTCCCGCTCTATCCTCGCTGTGTCCCCGCTGTTTCCTGCTGTGTCCTCCAGTGTCTGGCTGTGTCCCCGCTGTCCCCCGCTGTGTCCCCTGCTGTGTCCCCGCTGTGTCCAGCTGTGTTCCGTTTTGTCCCGCTGTGTCGCGCTGTGTCCCCGCTTTGTCCCCCGCGTTGTCCACTCTGTGTCCCGCTGTGTCCACTGCTGTGTCCCCCGCTGTGTCCCGCTGTGTCCCGCTGTGTCTCCGCTGTGTAACGCTGTGTCCCCCTTTGTGTCCCGCTGTGTCCCCTGCTGTGTCCCTGATGTGTCCCTTTGTGTCCCGCTCTGTCCGCCTGTGTACCCCGCAGTGTCCTGCTGTGTCGCCCGATGTGTCCCGCTGTGTCCCGCTGTGTCCCCACTGTGTCATGCTGTGTCCCCGCTGTGTACCCTGCTGTGTCCTGCTGTGTCGCCCGATGTGTCCTGCTGTGTCCCACTGTGTCCCCGGCTGTGTCCCCCGCTGTGTCCCGCTCTTTCACGCTATGTCCTGCTGTGTCCTTGCTGTGTCACCATTTGTGTCCCGCTTGTCCTCGCTGGGTCCCCCGCTGGGTCCCGCTGGGTCCCCATGTGTCACGCAGTGTCCTCGCTGTGTATCCCTCTGTGTCCCGCTGTGTCCTTGCTGTGTCCCCAAATGTGTCCCCGCTGTGACCCGATGTGTCCCTGCTGTGTCCCCCGCTGTGTCCCGCTGTGTCCCCTGCTGTGTCCCGCTCTTTCCCGCGGTGTCCCGCTGTGTCCTTGCTGTGTCCCCATTTGTGTCGCGCTATGTCCTCTCTGTGTCCCCCGCTGTGTCCCGCTGTGTCCGCATGTGTCACGCTGTGTCCTCTCTATGTATCCTTCTATGTCCCGCTATGTCCTCGCTGTGTCCCACACTGTGTCCCCGCTGTGACCCGCTGTGTCCTAGCTGTGTCTCTGCTGTGTCCCACTGTGTCCCGCTGTGTCCCTCTGTGTCCCGATGTCCCCCCTGTCCCCCGCTGTGTCCCCCGCTTTGTCCCGCTGTGTCCTCGCTGTGTCCCCAGCTGTGTCCCGCTGTGTCCCCCGCTGTGTCCCCCACTGTGTCCCGCTGTGTCCCCGCTGTGTCCCGATGTATACCGCTGTGTCTGCCTCTGTGTACCCTGCTGTGTCCTGCTGAGTCTCACGCTGTGTCCTGCTGTGTCCTCGCTGTGTCCCCCGCTGTTTCCCCCGCTGTGTCACCCACTGTGTCCTTTGATGTGTCCCCCGCTGTGTCCCGCTGTGTCCCCCGCTCTGTCCGGTTGTGTTTCCCGCTGTGTCCTGCTGTGTACCCCCTGTGTCCCGCTGTGTACCGATGTGTCCCCGCTGTGTCCCCATTGTGTCTCCCTGCTGTCCCCCTCTGTGTCCCCTCTGTGTCCCGCTGTGTCCCGCTGTGTCCTCGCTGTGTCCCCGCTGTTTCCCTGGTGTGTCCTCACTGTGTAACCGCTAAGTCCCTCTGTGTGCCCGCAGTGTCCCACTGTGTCCGCCGCTGTTTCCCCGCAGTGTCCCCGCTGTGTCCTCCTTTGTCCAGCTGTGTCCTCGCTGTGTCCCTCTGTATCCTGCTGTGTCCCCCGCTGTGTCCCCCACTATTTCCCCGCTGTGACTTGCTGTGTCCATGCTGTGTCCCCCACTGTGTCCCTCTGTGTCCCGCTGTGTCCGCCGCTGTGTTCCCCGCTGTGTCCCACTGTGTCTCGCTGTGTCCCCGCTGTGTCCCGCTGTGTCGCGCTGTGTCCCGCTGTGTTCTGCTGTGTCCGCCTCTGTGTCCCCCGCTGTGTCCCG
>NW_012311511.1:0-2328 GCF_000151885.1 Dipodomys ordii | reverse complement strand
GAAGTGGCACTGTTGCTCAAGTGGTAGAGTGCTAGTCTTGAGCTGAAGAGTTGAGGGACAATGCCGAGATCTTGAGTTCAAGCCCCACAACTGACAAAAAATAATAATAGTAATAATATTAATTTTATTGTTACTATTAAGGTGTTATGTATAAAGGCTACCAATTCATAAGTTTTTTCTTTGCTAAAGGAAATACATATCCATCATCATTGCCAACAGCCAGGATTTAGCCATCTGCTTTCCAACTGATCTCTGGGTGTAGAGGCAATGTATAATACAAAGCAATACAAACCATTTCTCACTATAAATAAGTTTTCTCTGCACATCTTAAAAATCAATGCTGACAACATGAAATCAAAAACCTTAAGTTTAAAACATTCTTCTAGACAAGTTAAAGAAATCCTGATAACAAGTATTTTAAGAATAAGTTCAGAGAGCTTGAACTCAGGGCCTGGGTTCTGTCTCTGAGATTTACTACTCAAGATTGGGTTGCCACTTTGAGCCACAGTGCCAATTCCAGTTTTCTCATGGTTAGTTGAACAGAAAAGTCTCACCAACTTTCCTCTCCAACCTGGCTTTGAACTAGTATCTAGAGATCTCAGCTCTCTGATTAGCTAGGATTATAGGCATGAGCCCCTGGCACCTGGCTTATTGCTTACCTGAGACAGAGGCCAGTTAAATGTCAATCATGTATAACTTTGTAAAATAAAGATAACTGAAATGCCTTCCACTAGAAATAAGGAATCAAATGTGTAGGTGGGTTACAAAGTTCTTACCAAAAGCTACATATTTTCCTTATGTTTTTTTTCTTCCAAATTGTGTGCTTTCCAGAATCATACTTTATCATTCCTTGTTGGTTTCTTTATTTTATTTCATAAATTTCTACAGCTTCTTCAGCCATCATTTATTTATGTGAAGAGCTTTCAAACGTCTATTTTCAGTCCAAATTCCTTCTATGCACCTCTCATCCATATATTCAACTGCCATAAAAACTTGTGAAACAGTAATCATCTCTTATTATTGGATATTAATGTGTAAGTAAAATTTAAAAAAATAAATAATAACATCAATAAATATAACATGATTTTAATAGTAATGCTAAACATAAATACAACGTTGATTATATTCTGAGCAATTTAATAAAAACCTCAAGGAAAATAAATCAGTTGTTTTAGTGCTGATATTATGGTTTAAACTCAATACTTTACTTTCTCACTTAAGCTTTTTCCCTCAAGGGTGGTCCTCTGTATTTGAACCACAGCTCCCTTTCAAATTTTATTTGTGCGATAATATAGAGATAAGAATCTCATGGAATAAAAAAAAACATTTGTGTCCTTATCTGGGGTTCATTACACATAACATTCTCTTATAAAGTTATATGGTACTATGTACTACTTACTGCAAGTGAGGTTAACCATGGGACATATTGTTATTTGAGTCGCACTTACTTCATTTAATAAAATTGTTTCCGCACCTTTCCATTTCCTAGCAAATGGGGCGATGTCATTCTTTCTGATGGAAGCATAGAATTCCATTGTGTGTGTGTGTGTTTGTGTGTGTATCACATTTTCTTGATCCATTCATCTACTGAGGGGCATCTGGGTTGGTTCCATATCTTAGCTATGGTAAATAATGCTGCAATAAACATAGTTGTGCCGGTAGCTTAATATGGTCTTGTTTGTGAACATTTGGGCAAATGCCAAAAATGGGATTGCTGGATCATAGGGGAGCTCTAAGTGGAGTCTTGGAAAAAATTATATCAAGTGAAGTAAGCCAAACTCAAAGAAAGATAGGTCCTATGGTTTCCCTTATTTGCAATAACTATTATATTTCTTGGACAAGCATAAAAGTTCAAAAACTATGTACATACGACCAGATAAGATGATGTTAAGCGAAATTAACCCCAGATAGAGTTTATAATCTACCATTATTTTTTTCTTTTTATGTTCCTCTCCTATTGTTTAACCCCTGTTTTCACTGTATTTAATTTCAGTGCCCTGCATCTTGCATACACCCTTCTCTAGCTTGGGGAGGGGAAGGGATAAAACAAAATCCTTAAATAGGGCAGGGTGACCCGTTGTAACAATGAAATGCACAAGACACTATGTTGTAAAAGGAACTTTACAATATGGGCGGGGAAGCAGGGAAGGGAGGAGAGGGGGAGTATAGTTGTGCAGGTGTGAGGGAAGAAAGGGTAGGGGAAAAACAAAGGAGGAGATAACTATGCTTGATAGAAAATGTATTCATTACCTTGCTCATGAAACTATAACCCTCTATACGTATTTTTTACAGTAAAACTTCTTTTTATCAACAGAAATTGTCTTGTAC
>NW_012311510.1:0-2328 GCF_000151885.1 Dipodomys ordii | reverse complement strand
CGGGACACAGCGGGACACTGCTGGGGACATAGCGGGACACAGCGGGATACAGCGGGGGACACAGCGAGGACATAGCGTGACACAGCGGGGACACAGTGGGGGACAAAGCGGGAGACAGCGGGGGACACAGCGAGGACACAGCGGGACACAGCGGCCACAAAGAGGGGACTCAGCGGGGGACACAGCGGGGGACAAAGAGGGAAACCACGGGACATAGTGTGACACAGTGGGACACAGCGGGACACTGCGGGGAGACAGCAGGACAAAGTGGGGGACACAGCGGGACACAGCGGGCACACAGCGGGGACACAGCGGGACACAGCGGGACACAGCGGGGACAGAGCGGGACACAGTCGGACACAGCGGGACACAGCGGGGGACACAGCGGGAGACAAAGAGGGACACCACGGAACACAGCGGGACACAGCAGGAAACAGCAGTGACACTGCGGGGACACAGTGGGACACAACGGGGGACACAGCGGGACACAGAGGGGGATATAGCGGGACACAGTGGAGGACACAGCCGGACACAACAGGGGAAACAGTGGGGGACACAGCGGGACACAACGGGACACAGCGAGGACACAGCGGGACAGAGCGGGACACTGCAGGGCACAGCGGGGGACACAGCGGGACACAGCGGGGGACACAGCGAGGACACAGCGGAACACAGCGGGACAAAGCCGGGTCCCAGTAGTGGACACAGCGGGACACAGCGGGGGACACAGCGGGGGACACATGGAGGAATCAACAGGAAAAAGCGGGGACACAGCGGCGACTCACCGGGGGACACAGCGGGGGACAAAGCAGGACACCACAGAACACAGTGGGAAACAGCGGGACACAGCGGGGAAACTGCGGGGACACAGGGGGACAAAGCGTGGGACACAGAGGGACACAGCGGGGGACACAGTGGGGGACACAGCGGGACACAGTGGAGAACACAGCGAGGACACAGCGGGACCCAGTGGTACACAGGGTCGATACAGCGGGGACACAGCGTTACACAGCGTGGTACACAGCTGTGAACACAACGGGACACAGTGGGGGCACAGCGGGACACAGCGGGACACAGTGAGGACACAGCGGGACACAGCGCTGACACTGCGGGGGACACAGCGGAGGACACAGCGGGGGACACATCCAGACACAGCGGGACACAGCGGGGGACACTGGGGGGGCACAGCGGGACCCAGCGCGGGACACAGCGAGGACACATTGGGACACAGCGGGGACACAGCGGGACTCAGCGGGGGACACAGCAGTACACAGCGGGACACAGCGGGACACAGCGGGGGACACAGAGGGGTAAACACAGCGTCAATACAGCGGGGACACAGCGTTACACAGCGTGGTACACAGCTGTGAACACAACGGGACACAGTGGGGGCACAGCGGGACACAGCGGGACACAGCGAGGACACATTGGGACACAGCGGGGACACAGCGGGACTCAGCGGGGGAAACAGAAGTACACAGCGGGACACAGCGGGACACAGCAGGGACACAGCGGGGGACACAGCGGGACACGGTGGGACACAGCGGGGTACACAGCGGGACACAGAGGGGGCACAGAGGGGTACACAGCGGGACACAGCGGGGAACACAGCGACGACACAGCGGGACCCAGCGAGACAAAGCGTCGATACAGCGGGGACACAGTGGGACACAGCAGGGACACAGCAGTAGACACAGCGGGACACAGCGGGAGACACAGCGGGACACAGCGGGTGACACAGCTGGACACAGAGGGGAACAAAGCGGGACACAGCGGGGGACACAGCAGGGGACACAGCGGGACACAGCAGGGGCACAGCTGGACCCAGCAGGAGACACAGCGGGACACAGCGGGGGACACAGCGGGACACAGCGTGGTACAAAGCAGGACACAGCGGGGTACACAGCGGGGGACACAACGGGACACAGCGGGGACACAGAGGGAAACAGAGGGACACAGCGAGGACAACGCAGGGGACACAGCGGGGGACAGAGCGGGCCACAGCTTGGGACACAGGGAAGACACAGCGGGACACAACGGGGACACAGGGGTGACACTGCGGGGACACTGCGGGACACAGCGGGGGACACAGCGCTGACACAGCAGTTCACAGCGGGGGACACAGCGAGGACACAGCGAGACATAGCGGGGGACATAGTGGACACAGCGGGGGACACAGCGAGGACACAGCGGGACATAGTGCGAACACAGAGGGGACTCAGCGGAGACACAGTGGGAGACAAAGCTGGATACCACGGGACACAGTGAGACACAGCGGGGACACTGCGGGGACACAGCTGGACAAAGCGGGGGAAACAGCGGGACAGA
>NW_012311509.1:0-2328 GCF_000151885.1 Dipodomys ordii | reverse complement strand
GCGTTGACACAGCCTGACACAACGGAGTACACAGCAAGGACACAGCGGGGAACACAGGGAGGACAAAGCGAGACCCAGCGGGACACAGCGTCGATACAGCGGGAACACAGCGGGACACAGCGGGGTACACAGCTGGGGACACAACGGGACACAGAGGGGGACACAGCGAGGACACAGCGGAACACAGCGGGGGACACAGCGAGGACACAGCGGGACACAGCGAGACACAGCGGGACATAGCGGGGACACAGCAAGGACACAGCAGGGACAGAGCGGGACACAGCGGAACAGAGCGGGACACAGCGGGGGACCCATCGAGGACACAGCGGGATACATCGGGGGACACAGCGAGGACACAGCGGGGGACACAGCGAGTACACAGCGGGATCCAGCGGGACACAGCGTCGATACAGCGGGGACACAGTGTTACACACCGTGGTAAACAGCTGTGGACACAAAGGGACACAGTGGGGGCACAGCGGGACACAACGAGACACAGTGGGACACAGCGGGGACAAAGCGTGAGACACAGCGGGGGACAGAGCGGGAGACAGCGGGGGACACAGTGAGGACACAGCGGGACACAGCGGTGACAAAGCGGGGGACACAGAGTGACACAGCATGGGACACAGCAGGACACCATGGGACACATTGTGACACAGCGGGACACAGCGGGGTCACTGCGGGGACACAGCGGGACACAGCGGGAGACACAGCGGGGGACAAAGCGGGGGACAGCGGAGACAGAGAGTGGACACAGCGGGACACAGCAGGTTCACAGCTGGGGACACAACGGGGACACAGCGGGACACAGCGGGACACAGCGGGGGACACAGTGGAACACTGTGGAGGAAAGAGCGTGGGACACAGCGAGTCACAGCGGGTTCAAGGCTGGACACAGCGGGGTACACAGAGGTACACCGCGGGGACACAGCGGGGAAACATCGTGACACAGCAGGACACAGCGGGACACAGCGGGGGACACAGCGAGGACACAGTGGCACACAGCGGGGGACACAGCAGAACACAGTGGGGGGAAAAGCGGGACACAGCGGGACACAGCAGGGACAAAGCAGGACAAACGGGGGACACAGCGGGACACAGCTGGACACAGGGGGGGACACAGCTGGGAACTACGGAGACAGAGTGGGGACACAGCGGGACACAGCGGTGACACAGAGAAACACAGCGGGACACAGCGGGGACATAGCAGTACACTCAGCGGAACACAGCAGGGAACACATCGAGGACACAGCGGGACCCTGCGGGACACAGCGTCAATACAGTGGGGACACAGCGGGACACAGCGGGGTACACAGCTGGGGACACAACGGGACACAGCGGAGGACACAGCGAGGACACAACGGGACACAGCGGGGGACACAGCGAGGACACAGCGGGACACAGCCGGACACAGCGGGGACACTGCGGGAACATAGCGGGACACAGCGGGATACACAGCGGAACACAGCAGGACACAGCTGGGGACACAGCGAGGACACAGCAGGACACAGCGGGGACAAAGCAGGACAAACGAGGGACACAGCGGGACACAGCTGGACACAGGGGGGGACACAGCTGGGGACAACGGAGACAGAGAGGGGCCATAGCGGGACACAGCGGGGGACACAGCGGGGACACAGCAGTAGACACAGCGGGACACAGCAGGGAACACATCGAGGACACAGCGGGACCCAGCGGGACACAGCGTCGATACAGCGGGGACACAGCGGGACACAGCGGGGTACACAGCTGGCGACACAACGGGACACAGCAGGGGACACAGCGAGGACACAGCGGGACACAGCGGGACACTGCGGGAACATAGCGGGTCACAGCGGGGTACACAGCGATATACAGCTGGACACCTGGGGTCACAGCGAAGACACAGTGGGACACAGAGGGGGACACAGGGAGGACACAGCGGGACACAGCGAAACACAGTGGGGGACAAAGAGGGAGACAGCGGGGGACACAGCGTGGACACAGCGGGACACAGCGGCAACACAGAGGGGACTCAGTGGGGGACACAGAGGGAGACAAAGCCGGACACCACGGGACATAGTGTGACACAGCGGGACACAGCGGGGACACTGCGGGGACACAGCAGGACAAACGGGGGACACAGTGGGACACAGCTGGATACAGCGGGGACACAGTGGGGGTACAGCGGTGACAGAGAGGGGCTACAGCGGGACACAGCGGTGACACAGGTGGACACAGCGGGGTACACAGCGGGACACAGCGTGCACACAGCGGGGGACACAGCATGACACAGCGGGATACAGCGGGGACACATCGGGACACAGCGGGAAAAAAGCGGGGGGA
>NW_012311508.1:0-2328 GCF_000151885.1 Dipodomys ordii | reverse complement strand
TTTCCCCACTGTGTCCCGCTGTTTCCCACTGTGTTCTGTGGTGTCCCGCTTTGTCCCCCGCTGTGTCCCCCGGTGAGTCGCCGCTGTGTCCCCGCTTTGTCCCGCTGAGTCCTCCATGTGTCCCCCGCTGTGTTCCGCTGTGTCCCCCGCTGTGTCCCGCTGTGTCCACTGCTGTGTCCCCCGCTGTGTCCCGCTGTGTCCCGCTGTGTCCGGCTGTGTCCTCACTGTGTCCCACTCTGTGTTCCGCTGTGTCCTCGCTGTGTCCCCCGCTGTGTCCCGCTGTGTCCCCCGCTGTGCCTTGCAGTGTCCCGCTCTGTCCCGCTGTGTCCTCGCTGTGTCCCGCTGTGTCCCCGCTGTGTCCCCGCTGTCTCCAGCTCTGTCCCCTGTTGTGTCTCACGCTTTGTCCCCGCTGTGTCCCACTGCGTCCCGCTGTGTCCCGCTGTGCCCCCACTGTGTCCCATTGTGTCCACAGCTTTGTACCATGCTGTGTAACGCTGTGTCTCCGCTGTATCGACGCTGTGTCCCGCTAGGTCCCACTGTGTCCTCGCTGTGTTCCCCGCTGTGTCCAGCTGTTTCCCCCACTGTGTCCCCCTCTGTGTCCTGCTGTGTCCCCCGTCGTGTCCCGCTGTGTCCCGCTGCGTCCCCGCTGTGTCCCGCTGTGTCCCGCTTTGTCCCCCACTGTGTCCCGCAGTGACCCCGCTGTGTCCCCGCTGTATCGACGCTGTGTCCCGCTGGGTCCTGCTGTGTCCTCTCTGTGTTCCCCACAGTGTCCCGCTGTGTCCCCCCCTGTGTCCCTCGCTGTGTCCCCCGCTGTGTCCCGCTGTGTCCCGCTGTGTCCCCCGCTGTGTCCTTGCTGTGTCCCCGCTGGGTCCCGCTGGGTCCCGCAGTGTCCCCCGCTGAGTCCCGCTGTGTCACCGCTTTGTCCCGCTCTGTCCCCGCTCTATCGACGCTGTGTCCCGCTGTGTCCCGCTGTGTCCCCAGCTGTGTCCAGCTTTGTCACCGCTGTGTCCTGCTGTGTCCTCGCTGTGTCCCCCGCTGTGTCCCGCTTTGTCCCTGCTGTGTAGCCCGCTGTGTCCCGCTGTGTCCCCCGCTGTGTCCAGCTGTATCCCCTGCTGTGTCCCCACTGTGTCACGCTGTGTTTCGCTGTGTCCGGCTGTGTCCTCGCTCTGTCTCCCTCAGTGTCCACCTGTGTCACGCTCTGTCCCTTCTGTGTCCCTCTGTGTCCAGCTCTGTCCCCGCTGTGTGTCCGCTGTGTCCCGCTTTGTCCTCGCTGTGTCCCCTGCTGTCTCCCGCTTTGTCCCACGCTGTGTCCCGCTGTGTCCTGCTGTGTCCTCGCTGTGTCCCCCGCTGTGTCCTGCTGTGTTCCCGCTGTGTCCCAAGCTGTGTCCCGCTGTGTCCCGCTGTGTGCCCCGCTGTGTCCCACTATGTTCCCGCAGTGTCCCCGCTGTGTCCTCGCTGTGTTCCCCACTGTGTCCCGCTGTGTCCCCCGCTGTGTCTCGCTGTGTCTACTGCTGTGTCCCCACTGTGTCCTGCTGTGTCTCGCTGTGTCCCGCTGTGTCCTCGCTGTTTCCCACGCTGTATTCTACTGTGTCCTCGCTGTGTCCCCCGCTGTGTCCCGCTGTGTCCCACTGTGTCCTCGCTGTGTCCCCCTCTGTGTCCCGCTGTGTCCCCCGCCGTGTCCGGCTGTGTCCGGCTGTGTCCCGCTGTGTCCCGCTGTGTCCCGCTTTGTCCCCCACTGTGTCCCGCTGTGTCCCCGCAGTGACCCCGCTGTGTCCCGCTGTGTCCCACTGTGTCCCGTGGTGTCCCGCTTTTTCCCCCGCTGTGTCCCCGACTGAGTCTCGCTGTGTCCCCACTGTGTCCTCTCTGTGTCCCCCGCTGTGTCCTGCTCTGTTCCCCACTGAGTCTCCCGTTTTGTCCCCGCTGTGCCCCGCTGTGTCCCGCTGTGTCCCGCTGTGTCCCCCACTGTGTCCCGTTGTGTCGTCAGCTGTGTACCCCGCTGTGTCCCGCTGTGCTCCCGCTGTATCGACACTTTGTCCCGCTGGGTCCTGCTGTGTCCTCTCTGTGTTCCCCACTGTGTCCCGCTGTGTCCCCCGCTGTGTCCCGCAGTATCCCCCGCTGAGTCCCCCTGTGTCACCGCTGTGTCCCTCTGTGTCCCCGCTCTATCGACGCTGTGTCCCGCTGGGTCCCGCTGTGTCCTCTCTTTGTTCTCCGCAGTGTCCCGCTGTGTTCCCCTGCTGTGTCTCTCGCCTTGTCACCGCTGTGTCCCGCTGTGTCCTCGCTGTGTCCCCCGCTGTGTCCTGCTGTGTTCCCGCTGTGTCCCAAGCTTTA
>NW_012311507.1:0-2328 GCF_000151885.1 Dipodomys ordii | reverse complement strand
ACAGCGAGGACACAGGGGGACACAGCGGCGACACAGAGGGGACTCAGCAGGGGACACAGCGTGGGACAAAGTGGGACAACACGGGACACAGTGTTACACAGCGGGACACAGCGGGGACACTGCGGGACACAGCAGGACAAAGCGGGGGACAAAGTGGGCCACAGCGGGCCACAGCGGGGGACACAGCGGGGGACAGCGGAGAGAGAGAGTGGCCACAGCGAGACACAGCGGTGACAGAGCTGGACACAGCGGGGTACACAGCGGGACACAGCGGGCACACAGCGGGGACACAGCGTCGATTCAGCGGGGACACAGCGAGACACAGCGGGGAACACAGGAAGGAAACAGCGGGACCCAGTGGGACACAGAGTCGATACAGCAGGACACAACGGGGTACATAGCTAGGAACACAACGGGACACAGCGGGGGACACAGCGAGGACACAGTGGGAAATAGCGGGACACAGCGGGGGACACAGCGGGACCCAGCGGGAGACCCAGCGAGGACACAGCAGGACACAGCGGGACACAGCGTCCATACAGCGGGCACACAGCGTTACACAGCGTGGTACACAGCTGTGGACACAACGGGACACAGTGGGGGCACAGCGGGACACAGCGGGACACAGTGGGACACAGCGGGTACAAAGCGTGAGACACAGCGGGGGACAGAGCGGGTACACAGCAGGACACAGCCAGGGACATAGCGGGACACAGCGGCACACAGTGGGGTACACAGCGGGGGACAGCGGAGACAGAGATGGGCCACAGCGCGACACAGCGGTGACATAGCTGGACACAGCGGGGTACACAGCGGGACACAGCGGGCACACCGGGGACACAGCGGGACACAGCGGGACACAGTGGGGACACAGTGGGACACAGCGGGACAAAGCGGGGGACACAGCGGGACACAGCTGGGGACACAGCGAGGACACAGCGGGATACAGCGGGGGACACAGTGAGGACACAGCGGGACACAGCCGGGGAAAAAGCGGGACACAGCGGGGACACAGCAGTGGACACAGCGGGACACAGCGGGGGACACAGCCGGACACAGCGGGGGAAACAGTGGGGGAGACAGTGGGACACGGTGGGACACAGCGGGGGACACATGGGGAACACAGCGGGACACAGCGGGGACACAGCGGGACTCAGCGGGGGACACAGCAGTATACAGCAGGACACAGCGGGGAAACAGCAGGGACACAGCGGGGGACACGGCGGGACACAGCGGGGGACACAGCGGGACACAGAGGGGGACACAGTGGGGTACATAGCGGGACACAGCTTGGGACACAGCGGGGACACAGCGGGACACACCGGGGGACAGAGCGAGGACACCGCGGGATAGAGTGGGACACAGCAAGGACCCAGCGGAACACAGCGTGCGACACAGTGGCGGACACAGTGGGACACAGCGGGACACAGCGGGTGACACAGGGAGGACACAGCAGACCCAGCGTCGATACAGCGGGGACACAGCGGGACACAGCGAGGTACACAACTGGGGACACAACGGGACACAGCGGGGAACACATGGAGGACATAGCGGGACCCAGCAGGACTCAGCGTCGTTACAGCGGGGACACAGCGGGACACAGCAGGGTGCATAGCTGGGGACACAACGGGACACTGCGGGGGACACAGAGAGTACCCAGCGGGACACAGCGGTACACAGCGGGGACACTGCGGGAACATAGTGGGACACAGCGGGGTACACAGTGGGACACAGCGGGACACAGCTAGGGACACAGCGGGGACAAAGCGGCAGACAGCGGGGGACACAGCGAGGACACAGCGGGACACAGTGGCGACACAGAGGGGACTCAGCGGGACAAAGCGGGGGACACAGCGGGACACAGCGGGACACAGCGGGGGACACAGCAGGGGACAGTGGAGACAGAGAGGGGCCAAAGCAAGACACAGCGGTGACACAGCTGGACACAACGGAGTACACAGCAGGACACAGCCGGGCACACAGCGGGGACACAGCGGGACACAGCAGGGACCGAGCGAGACATAGCGGGACACAGCCGAACACAGCAGGGGGCACAGCGGGACACAGCGGGGGACCCAGCGAGGACACAGCAGGACACAGCGGGTGACACAGCTGGGGACACAGCGGGACACAGCGGGGAACACAGCAAGGACACAGCGGGCACAGCAGGACACAGCGTCCATACAGCGGGGACACAGTGTTACACAGCATGGTACCCAGCTGTGGACACAACGGGACAGAGTGGGGGCACAGCGAGACACAGCGGGACACTTGAAGGACACAGCGTCGATAATGGCGGGGACACAGCGGGACACAGCGGGGTACATG
>NW_012311506.1:0-2328 GCF_000151885.1 Dipodomys ordii | reverse complement strand
TCAGCAGGACACCACGGAACACAGCGGGACACAGCGGGAAACAGCGGTGACCCTGTGGGGACCCAACGGGACACAGCGGGGGACACAGCGGGACACAGCGGGGGACACAGCGGTACACAGTGGGGGACAGAGCGAGGACACAGCGGCACACAGCGGGGGACACAGCAAGGACACAGCGGGACACAGCGGGGGACACAGCGGGACATAGCGGTGGACACAGCGGGACGCAGCGGGGGACACAGCGGGACACAGTGGGGACACAGTGGTAGACAGAGCAGGGGACACAGCAGAACTCAGCGGGGGACACAGCGAGTACACAGCGGGACCCAGCAGTACACAGCGTCGATACAGCGGGGACACAGCGGGGTACACAGCTTGGGACACAACGGGACACAGCAGGGGACCCAGCGTGGACACAGCTGAACACAGCGAGGACACAGCGGGACACAGCGGGACACAGCGGGGACACAGCAGGGACACCGCAGGGACACAGCGGGGGACACAGCGGGACACAACGGGACACAGCGGGGGACACAGCAGGACACAGCGGGGGACACAGCGGGGGACACAGCGGGACACAACTGGGAACACAGCGAGGACTCAGCGGGACCCAGCGCGACACAGAATCGATACTGCGGGGACAAAGCGTTACACAGCGGGTTACACAGCTGGGGACACAAAGGGACACAGTGGGGGACACAGCGGGACACAGCGGGACACAGAGGGACACTGCGGGGACAAAGCGTGAGACACAGCTGGGACAGAGTGGGAGACAGAGGGTGACACAATGAGGACACAGCGGGACACAGCGGGGACACAGCGGAGACTCAGCGGGGGACACAGCGGGGGACAAAGCCAGACACCAAGGGACACAGTGTGACACAGCGGGGCACAGTGGGGTACACAGCTGGGGACACAACAGGAAACAGCGGGGGAAACAGCGGGACACAGCGGGACAGAGCAGGGACAAAGCGGGGACATAGGGCGGGACAGAGCAGGACACCACAGAACACAGCGGGACACAGCGGGACACAGCGGGAAACAGCGGTGACCCTGCGGGGACACAGCGGGACACAGCAGGGGACACAGCAGAACACAGTGGGGGACAGAGTGAGGACACAGCAGCACACAGCGGGGGACACAGCATGGACACAGCGGGACACAGCGGGGGACACAGCGGGACATAACGGGGGACACAGCGGGACACAGTGTGGACACAGTGGGGACACAGCGGGACACAGCGGGTCCCAGCAAGAACACAGCGGGGGATACAGGTGAGACACAGCGAGACACAGCGGGGAACTGCGGGACACAGCCGGGGACACAGCAGTATACAGCAGGACACAGCGGGACACAGCGGGACACAGGGGGACACAGCGGAACACAGCGGGAGACAGCAGGGACACAGCAGTAGACACAGCGGGACAAGCGGGAGACACAGCGGGACACAGCGGGACATAGCGGGGACACAGCGGGACTCTGCGGGGGACACAGCAGTACACAGCGAGCAACCACGGGACAGAGCAGGACACAGCTGGATACAGCGGTGACACTGCGGGGACACAGCGGGACACAGCGGGGGACACAGCGGGGACACAGCAGGGGACACAGCGAGGACACAGCAGGACACAGCGCAACACAGCGAGGGACAAAGCGGTAGACAGCGCGTGACACAGCGAGGACACAGCGGGACATAGTGGGGACACAGAGGGACACTGCGGGGACATAGCGGGACACAGCAGGGGACACAGCGGGATACAACTGGACACAGCGGGGACACAGCGGAGACTCAGAGGGGAACACAGCGAGGGACAAAGCGGGACACCAAGGGACACAGTGTGACACAGCGGGACACAGTGGTGTACACAGCTTGGGACACAACAGGAAACAGCGGGGGAAACAGCGGGACACAGCGGGACACAGCAGGGACAAAGCGGGGACATAGGGCGGGACAGAGCAGGACACCACGAAACACAGCGGGACACAGCGGGAAACAGCGGTGACCCTGCGGGGACACAACGGGACACAGCGGGGGACACAGCGGGTCACAGCGGGGGACACAGCGGAACACAGTGGGGGACAGAGCGAGGACACAGCGGCACACAGCGGGGGACACAGCAAGGACACACCGGGACACAGCGGGGGACACAGCGGGACACAGCGGGGGACACAGCGGGACGCAGCGGGGGACACAGCGGGACACAGTGGGGACACAGCGGGGACACAGCGGGACACAGCGGTTTCCAGCAGGAACACAGCGGGGGATACAGTTGAGACACAGCTAGACATAGCGGGGAACTGCGGGACACAGCCGTTGACACAGCATGA
>NW_012311505.1:0-2328 GCF_000151885.1 Dipodomys ordii | reverse complement strand
CCGCTGTGTTCCGCTGTTTCCCCCCCTGTGTCCCGCTGTGTCCTCGCTGTGTCCCCCGCTGTCTCACTCTCTGTCCCCCACTGTGTCTCACGCTTTGCCCTGCTGTGTCCCACTGTGTTCCGCTGTTTCTCGCTGTGCCCCCACTGTGTCCCGTTGTGTCCACAGCTGTGTACCATACTGTATAATGCTGTGTCCCTGCTGTATCGATGCTGTGTCCCGCTGGGTCCTGCTATGTACTCCGTTGTGTCCAGCATTGTCACCGCTGTGTCCCCCGCTTTGTCCTGCTGTGTCCTCGCTGGGTTCCCCGCTGGGACCCGCTGTGCCCCCTGCTGTGTCCCGCTGTGTCCCGCTGTGCCCTGCTCTGTCCTAGCTGTGTCCCCCGCTGTCTCAAGCTCTGTCCCTCGCTGTGTCTCACGATTTGTCCTTGCTTTGTCCCACTGTGTACCGCTGTGTCCCGCTGTGCCCACACTGTGTCCCCTTGTGTCCACAGATGTGAACCGCACTGTGTAACGCTGTATCCCCGCTGTATCGACGCTGTGTCCTGCTGGGTCCTGCTGTGTCCTCGCTGTGTTCCCTGCTGTGTTCAGCTGTGTCCCCCGGTGTGTCCCCCGCTGTGTCCTCGCTGTGTCCCCCGCTGTATTCCGCTGTGTCCGCGCTGTGTCCCCCGCTGTGCCCCGCTGTGTCCCCCGCTGTGTCCCGCTGTGTCCCGCTGTGTCCCCTGCTGTTTACCTTGGTTTGTCCCGCTGTGTCCTCGCTGTGTCCTGCTCTGTCTCCTCCTTGTCCCCGCTGTGTTCCGCTGTGTCCCGTGGTGTCCCGCTTTGTCCCCCGCTGTGTCCCCCGCTGAGTCCCTGCTGTGTCCCCGCTGTGTCCCCCTCTGTCCTCCCTGTGTCCTGCTGTGTCTACTGCTTTGTTCCTGCTGTGTCCCGCTGTGGCCCACTCTGTCCCCGCTGTATCGACCCTGTGTCCCGCTGGGTCCCGCTGTGTCCTCGCTGTGTCCACCGCTGTATACCACTCTGTCCACCGCTGTGTCCCGCTGTGTCCCCCGCTCTGTCCCCCTTTGTCTACCACTGTGTCCCGCTATTTCCCCCGCTGTGTCCCGCTGTGTCCTCGCTGGGTCCTCCGCTGTGTCCCGCTGTGCCTCCCGCTGTGTCCCGCTGTGTCCCGCTCTGTCCCGCACTGTCCCTGCTGTGTCCCGCTGTGTACTGCTGTGTCCTCGCTGTGTCCCGCTGTGTCCCGCTCTGTCCCGCTGTGCCCCCACTGTGTCCCCTTGTGTCCACAGATTTTTAACACACTGTGTAACGCTGTATCCCCGCTGTATCGATGCTGTGTCCCGCTGGGTCCGCTGTGTCCTCGCCGTGTTCCCTGCTGGGTCCCGCTGTGTCCTGCTGTGTCCTCGCTGTGTCCCCCGCTGTCTCCCGCTCTGTCCCCCGCTTCGTCTCACGATTTGTCCTCGCTGTGTCCCACTGTGTCCCGCTGTGTCCGGCTCTGGCCCCACTGTGTCCCCTTGTGTCCACAGATTTGTACCACACTGTGTAACGCTGTATCCCCGCTGTATCGACGCTGGGTCCCGCTGGGTCCCGCTGTGTCCTCGCCGTGTTCCCTGCTGTGTCCTGCTGTGTCCTCGCTGTGTCCCCCGCTGTCTCCCGCTCTGTCCCCCGCTTCATCTCACGATTTGTGCTCGCTGTGCCCCCACTGTGTCCCGTTGTGTCCACAGATGTGTACCACGCTGTGTAAGGCTGTATCCCAGCTGTATCGACACTGTGTCCCGCTGGGTCCAGCTGGGTCCTCGCTGGGTCCACCGCTGTGTCCCGCTGTTTCCACCGCTGAGTCCCACTGTGTCCCCCGCTCTCTCCCTGTGTCAACCGCTGTGTCCCGCTGTTTCCCCCGCTGTGTCCCGCTGTGTCCTCACTGTGTCCCCCGCTGTGTCCTCGCTGTGTCCCCCGATGTGTCCCGCTCTGTCCCCCGCTCTCTCCCCCTGTGTCCACCGCTGTGTCACACTGTGTCCCATGGTGTCCTGCTTGGTCCCCAGATGTGTCCCCCGCTGAGTACCCTCGGTGTCCTGCTGTGTCCTCGCTGTGTGACCCGCTTTCTCCCACATTGTCCCACACTGTGTCCCACTGTGTCCTCGCTGTGTCCCCCGCTGAAAACGCTGTGTCACCCACTCTGTCCCGATGTTTCCCGCTGTGTCACCAGCTGTGTCACACTGTGTCCCCGCATGGTCACCGCTGTTTCGCGCTGAGTCCAACTGTATTCCGTGGTGTCCAGCATTAGTCCCCCGCATGTGTCACCAGCTGAGTCCCCGCTGTGATCTCCGCTGTGTCCCCGCTG
>NW_012311504.1:0-2328 GCF_000151885.1 Dipodomys ordii | reverse complement strand
AGAAGGAGAAGGCGAAAGAGAAGGATTAGGAGTAGGAGACGCAAAAGGATAAGCAGAACCAGAAAGAGATGCAGAAGGAGAAGCAGCACGAGAAGTAGGAGTAGCAGGAGAAGCAGAAGCAGGAGAAGCAGAAGAAACAGAAGGCGCAGAGGCAGAAGGAGAAGCAGAAGGAGAAATTGAAGCAGAAGCAGAAGCAGAAGGAGAAGCAGTAGCAGAAGAAGAAGCAGAAGAAGGAGAAGGACAAGGAGAAGGAGAAAGAGAAGCAGAAAGAGAAGCATAACGAGAAGCAGGAGAAGCAGAAGCTGGAGAAGCCGAAGCAGAAGAAACAGAAGAAGGGGAAGAAGCAGAAGCAGAAGGAGAAGCAGAAACAGAAGGAAAAGCAGAAAGAGAAGCAGGAGAAGCAGAAGAAGCAGAATCTGGAGAAGCAGAAGGAGAAGCAGAAGCAGAAAGAGAAGCAAAAGCAGAATGAGAAGCAGAAGAAACAGAAGAAGCAGATGCAGTAGCAGAAGAAGCAGAAGATTCAGAAGCAGAAGGAGAAGCAGAAGGAAAAGCAGAAGAACTAGAAGGAGAAGGAGAAGGAGAAACAGGAGTAGAAGCAGAAAGAGAAGCAGAAGAAGGAGCAGTAGAAGGAAAAGCGGCAGGAGAAACAGAAAGAGCAGCAGAATGAGAAGCAGGAAATGCAGAAACAGGAGAAGAACAAGCAGAAGAAACAGGAGAAGGACAAGAAGCAGAAGCAGAAGGAGAAGCAGAAAGAGAAGGAGGGGAAGCAGAAGAAGCAGAAGCAGGAGAAGCAGAAGCATAAGAATCCGAAGAAGCAGAAGCAGAAACTGAAGCAGAAGGAGAAGCAGGAGAAGCAGAAGAATCAGAATCTGGAGAAGCAGAATGAGAAGCAGAAGGAGAAGCAGAAGCAGAAAGAGAATCAAAAGCAGAAGGAGAAGCAGAAGAAACAGAAGAAGTGGAAGCAGTAGCAGTTGTAGCAGAAGCAGTAGGAAAAGCAGAAGAACAAGAAGGAGAAGGAGAAACAGAAGGAGAAGCAGAAAGAGAAGCAGAAAGTGAAGCAGGTAAAGCAGAAGAAGAAGCAGAAGGAGAATCAGAAGGAGAAGCAGAAGAAGCAGAAGCAGAAGGAGAAGCAGGAAAAGCAGAAGAAGCAGAAGCAAAAGGTGAAGCAAAAGAAGGAGAAGGAGAAGCAGAGGCAGAAGAAGAAGCATAAGGACAAGCACAAGCAGAAAGAGATGCAGAAGGAGAAGCAGGAGAAGCAGAAGAAGCAGAAGCTGAAAGAGAAGCAGAAGTAGAAGAAGGAGAAGGACAAGAAGCAGAAGCAGAAGGAGAAGCAGAATGAGAAGCAGAAAGAGAAGCAGGAGGAGGACAAGAAGCAGAAGCAGGAGAAGCCGAAAGAGAAGAAACATTAGCAGAAGGAGAAGCAGAAGCAGAAGGAGGAGCAGCAGAAGAAGTAGAACCAGAAATTCAGGCACGAGAAACAGAAGAAGCAGAAGCAGAAGGGAAGCAGTAGGAGAAGTAGAAGAAGCAGCAGAAGGAGAAGCAGCAGAAGAAGCAGAAAAACAAGCAGGAGAAGCAGAAGCAGAAGATAAAGAAGAAGCATAAGAAGCAGAAGCAGAGGGAGAAACAAAAGAAGGAGAAAGAGCAGAAGAAGGTGAAGCAGAAGGAGATGCAGAAGCAGAAAGAGAAGCAGAAACAGAAGGAGAAGAAGAAGGAGAAGTAGGAAAATCAGAAGAAGCAGAAGCAGAAGCAGAAAGAGAAGGAGAAGAAGGAGAAGGAGAAGCAGAAGGAGAAGGACAAGCAGGAGAAGCATAAGAAGCAGAAGCGGGAGGAGCAGAAGAAGAAGAAGAAGAAGAAGAAACAGAAGAAAGAGAAGGAGCAGAAGGAGAAGCAGAAGCAGAAGGAGAAGCAAAAGAGAAGCAGAAGAAGCAGAAGAAGCAGTAGCAGGAGAAGCAGAAGCAGAAGAAACAGAAGAAGTCCAAGAAGCAGAAGGAGAACCTGAAGCAGAAGGAGAAGCAGAAGCAGCAGAAGCTGGAAAAGTAGAAGCAGAAGAAACAGAACAAGCAGAAGAAGCAGAAGAAGAACGAGAAGCAGAAGAAGAACAAGGAGAAAGAGAAGGATTAGGAGTAGGAGAAACAGAAGGATAAGCAGAAGCAGAAAGAGAAGGAGAATGAGAAGGAGAAGCAGAAGAAGCAGAAACAGGAGAAGCAGAAGCAGAATGAAAAGCAGAAGAAGGAGAAATTGAAACAGAAGATGCAGAAGAAGAAGCAGAAGCAGTAGTAGAAGAAGAAGAAGGAGAAGCAGAAGGAGAAGCATAAAGAGAAACAGAAG
>NW_012311503.1:0-2328 GCF_000151885.1 Dipodomys ordii | reverse complement strand
TGGGACACAGTGAGGACACAGCGGGACACAGCGGGACACAGCGGGACACAGCTGGGTCCCAGCAGTGGACACAGCGGGACACAGCGGGGGACACATGGAGGACTCAGCGGGACAAAGCGGGGACACAGCGGCGACTCACCAGAGGACACAGCGGGGGACAAAGCGGGACACCACAGAACACAGTGGGAAACAGCGGGACACAGCGGGGAAACTGCGGGGACAAAGCGGGACAGAGTGGGACACAGCGGGACACAGCGGGGGACACAGGGGGGACCCAGCGGGACCCAGCGCAGGACACAGCGAGGACACATTGGGACACAGCGGGGACACAGCGGGACTCAGCGGGGGACACAGCAGTACACAGCGGGACACAGCGGGACACAGCGGGAGACACAGAGGGGTAAACAGCAGGACACAGCGGGGAACACAGCGAGGACACAGCGGGACCAAGCCGGACACAGCATCAATACAGCAGGGACACAGCAGGACACAGCGGGGTACACAGCTGGGTACACAACGGGACACAGCGGGGGACACAGCGAGGACCCAGCAGGACATAGCGGGGCACACAGCGGGACCCAGCGGGACACAGCTTGTGACACAGCGGGACACAGTGGGGACACAGCAGTAGACACAGCTGGACACAGCGGGACACAGCGTGGGACAAAGCGGGAGATAGCAGGGGACACAGCGAGGACACAGCGGGACACAATGGCGATACATAGAGGACTCAGCGGGGGACACAGTGGGGGACAGAGCGGGACACAGTGGGACCCAGCGGGGACAAAGCGTGAGACACAGCGGTGGACAGACCGGGAGACAGAGGCGGACACAGGGAGGACACAGCGGGACAGAGCGGGGACACAGAGGTGGCTCAGGGAGGCCACAGCGGGGGACAAAGCGGGACACTACGGAACACAGGGGGACACAGCGTGAAACAGCGGTGAACCTGCGGGGACACAGCGGGACACAGCGGGGGTCACAGCGGGACACAGCGGGGACACAGCGGGGACACTGCGGGACCCAGAAGGAAACAGCGGGACACAGCAGGACACAGCGGGGGACACAGCAAGACACAGCGGGGGACACAGCGGGACACAGCGTGGACACAGAGGGGACTCAGCAGGGGACATAGCGGGGGACAAATCGGGACACCACAGGACACAGTGGGACACAGTGGGACACTAGGGGACACTGCGGGGACACAGCGGGACACAGCGAGGACACAGCGGGACACAGCGGGACACTGCGGGGCACAGCGGGGGACACAGTGGGACACAGCGGGGGACACAGGGAGGACACAGCGGAACACAGCATGGGACAAAGCGAGGACACAGCGGGACCCAGCGGGACACAGCGTCGATAGAGCGGGGACACAGTGGGACACAGCGGTGACACAACCGGACTCAGCGGGGGACACTGCGGGACCCAGCGGGGACACAGCAAGGACACAGCGGGGGACACAGCGCGACACAGCGGGACACAGCGGGACACAGTGGGACACAGCGAGGACACAGCGAGGGACACAGCGGGGGACACAGCGGGACACAGTAGGGAACACAGAGAGGACACAGCAGGACCCAGCGGGACACAGCGGGGGACACAGCGAGGACACAGCAGAACACAGCGGGAGACAAAGCAGGACACCACGGAACACAGCAGGACACAGCGTGAAACAGCCGTGAACCTGCGGGGACACAGCGGGACACAGCGCGACCAAGCAGGACACAGCGGGGGACACAGCGGGACACAGCGGGGACACAGTGGGGACACAGCGGGACACAGCAGGTCACAGCGGGGGACACAGCGGGACACAGCGGGACACAGCGGGGGACACAGCAGGGACACAGTGGGACACAGTAGGTCACAGCGTGGGACAAAGCGGGAGACAGCAGAGGACACAGCGAGGACACAGCTGGACACAGCGGGGACACAGAGGGGACTCAGCAGGGGACATAGAGGGAAAAAAGCGGGACACCACGGGACACAGTAGGACACAGTGGGACACAGCGGGAACACTGCGGGACACAGCCGGGGGACACAGCGGTGGACAGCGGGGGACAGAGAATGGACACAGGAGGACACAGAGGGGACACAGCTGGACACAGAAGGGTACACAGCGGGACACAGCAGACACACAGCAGGGACAGAACTGGACACAGAGGGACACAGAAGGGACAGAGCGTGACACAGGAGGACACTGAGGGAGACAGAGCGAGGACACAGCCGGACACAGCGAAACACAGTGTGACACAGTGGGGACACAGCAGGGGACACAGCGGGACACAGCGGGGTACACAGCAGGGACAAAGAAGGACACAGCGGTGA
>NW_012311502.1:0-2328 GCF_000151885.1 Dipodomys ordii | reverse complement strand
GGGACACAGCGGGGATCACAGCGGGACACAGCGGGTATACAGCGGGAAACACTGCAAGGTCACAGCGGGGGACAAAACGGGACAACACGGGACACAGTGTGACAGAGTGGGACACAGCGGGGACACTGCAGGGGCACAGAGGGACAAAGCGGGCGACACAGTGAGACACAGCGGGGGACACAGCGGGGGACAGCAGGGGACAGAGAGGGGACACAGCGGGACACAGCAGGGGACACAGAGGGGTACACAGTGGGACACAGCCGGAAACACAGCGCGGACACAGCGGGACACACCGGGACACAGCGTCAATACAGCGGGGACAGAGAGGGTCACAGCAGGGACACAGCGGGACACAGCGGGGGACAGCGGGGGACACAGCGGGACACAGCGGGGACACAGCGGGAGACACCGGGGGACACAGCGGAACACAGCGTGGGACACAGAAAGGACACAGAAGGACAAAGCGGGACACAGCGGGACATAGCGGGGAACACAGCGCGGGACACAGCGGGACACAGCGGGACACAGCGGGGGACACAGGGAGGACACAGCGGGACACAGCAGCGGGACCACAGGGGGGACAGAGCGAGGACACATTGGGACACATTGGGACACAGCGGGATTCAGCGGGGGACACAGCAGTACACAGCGGGACAAAGCGGGACACAGCGGGGATACAGCAGAGACACAGCGGGGGACAGAGCGGGACACAGCGGGGGACACAGGGATTACAGAGCAGGACCCAGCGGGACCCAGCGTGGATACAGCAGGGAACCAGCTGGACACAGCGGGACACAGCGGGGACACAGCAGTAGACACAGCGGGACACAGTGCCGGACAGAGCGGGACACAGCGGGGGACAAAGGGAGGACACAGCGGGACCCAGCGGGACCCAGCGTCGATACAGCAGGGACACAGCGGGACACAGTGGGGTACACAGCTGGGGACACAGCAAGGACACAGCGGGACACAGCGGGGACACAGCGGGACACAGCGGGACACAGCGGGGGACACAGCGGAACACAGAATGGGACACAGCGGGACACAGTGGGGTACACAGCTGGGGACACAGCAAGGACACAGCGGGACACAGCGGGGACACAGCGGGACACAGCGGGACACAGCGGGGGACACAGCGGAACACAGAATGGGACACAGCGAGGACACAGCAGGACACAGCGGGACACAGCGGGACACAGCGGGACACAGCGGGGGACACAGCGAGGACACAGCGGGACCCAACGGTACACAGCGTCGATACAGCGGAGACACAGCGTTACACAGCATGGTACACAGCTGTGGACACAACAGGACACAGTGTGGGCACAGCGGGACACAGCGGGACACAGTGGGACACAGCGGGGACAAAGCGTGAGACACAGCGGGGGACAGAGTGGGAGACAGCAGGGGACACAGCGAGGACTCAGCGGGGTCACAGCGGGATACAGTGGGACACAGAGTGACACAGCGGGACACAGCAGAGGACACAGCGGGACACAGCGGAGGACAGAGCGATGACACAACAGGACACAGCGGGGACACAGGGGGAGTCAGCAGGGTTACAGCGGGACACAACGGGACACAGCAGGACACAGCGTGACACAGCTGGGACACAGCAGGGACACAGCAGTGACACAGCGGGGGACACAGCGGGACAAAATGGGACACAGCGGGGGACACAGTAGGACAGAGCAGGGGACACAGTGGGGGACAGAGGGGGACACCACGAATAACAGAGCAAGGACACAGTGGGACCCAGCGGGACACAGCCTTGATACAGCGGGATTCACAGCGTTACACAGCGGGTTACACAGCTGGGGACACAAAGGGACACAGTGGTGGACACAGCGGGACACAGCAGGACAGAGTGGGACACAGACGGGATAAAGCGTGAGACACAGCGGGTGACAGAGCGGGAGACAGCGGGGGACACAGCGAGGACACAGAGGGACACAGCGGGGACACAGCGGGGACTCAGCTGGGGACACAGGGGGGGACAAAGCGGGACACCACTGACACAGCGGGACACAGCGCGAAACAGCGGTGACCCTGCGGGGACACAGCGGGACACAGCGGGACAGAGTGGGGGACACAGCGGGACACAGCGGGGGACAGAGCGTGAGACACAGCGAGACACATCAGAGACAAAGCTATACACAGCTGGGTACATAGAGGGACACAGCGGGGAAACAGCGGGGAACACAGCGGGACACAGCAGGGAACACAGCGAGGACACAGCGGGACACAGCGGGACACAGCGTCGATACAGCGAGGACACAGTGGGACACAGCGGGGTACACAGCTGGGGACACAACGGGACACAGCGGG
>NW_012311501.1:0-2328 GCF_000151885.1 Dipodomys ordii | reverse complement strand
GCTGTGTCCCACGATGTGTCCCTCGCTGTGTCCCCGCTCTGTCCCCGCTGTGTCAAGCTGTGTCCTGCTTTGTCCTCGCTTGTCCCCTGATGTGTCCCTCTGTGTCAGCCGCTGTGTCCCCCGCTGTGTCCCGCTGTGTCCCCGTTGTGCCCAGTGTGACCCTGCTGTCCCCCGCTGTGTCCCCCGCTGTGTCCCCGCTGTATCGACGCTGTGTCCCACTGGGTCCCTCTGTGTCTTTGCTGTGTCCCCCGCTGTGTCCCGATGTGTCCCCCGCTATGTCCCTGCCTGTGTCCCGCTGTGTCCCCCGTTGTGTCCCTGCTGTATCCCCTCTGTGTCCCCCGCTGTGTCCCGCTGTGTCCACCGCTGTGTTCCGCTCTGTCCCCGCTGTGTCCGACTGTGTCCTCGCTCTGTCACCGGCTGTGTCTCCACTGTGTCCCGCTGTGTCCCCCGCTGTGTCCCGCTGTGTCTCCACTGTTTCCCCGCTGTGCCCGCTGTGTCCCCTGCTGTGTCCCGCGGTGTCCCCGCTTTGTCCCCTGCTGTGTCCCCGCTAAGTCGCCTCTGTGTCCCGCTGTGTCCCCTGCTGTGTCCCGCTGTGTCCCGCTGTGACCTGCTTTGTCCAGCTGTGTCCCCACTGTGTCCCCTTTGTGTCCCGCTGTGTCCCTCTGTGTCCCTATGTGTCCTGTTTTGTCCACCTCTGTGTCCCGCGGTGTCTCCCGCTGTGTCCCGCTGTGTCCCCGCTGTGTATCGCTGTGTCCCCTCTGTTCCCCGCTGTGTTCCGCTGTGTCCCCGCTGTCCCCCGGTGTGTCCCTGCTGTCCCTCACTGTGTCCCGCTGTGTCCCGCTGTGTCCCCGCTGTGTCTCTGCTGTATCTCCGGTGTGTCCCGCTGTGTCCCCGCTGTGTCTCGCTGTATCCCCATGTGTCCCGCTGGGTCCCGCTGGGTCCCACTGTGTCCCCGCTGTGTCCCGCTGTGTCCCGGTGTGTTTCCCGCTGTGTCCAACTGTTTCCCCCGCTGTGGCCCTGTTGAGTCCCGCTGTGTCCCCCCTGTGTCCCCCCTGTGTCCCGCTGTGTCACTGCTGTGTCCCCGCTGTGTCCCCGCTGTGTCCCCCGCTGTGTCCTGATGTGTCCCCTGCTGTGTCCCCCGCTGTGTCCCGCTGTGACCCGCTGTGTCCCCTGCTGTGTCCCCCGCTGTGTCCTCCCTGTGACCCGCTGTGTGCCCCGCTGTGTCCCCCGCTGTGTCCCCGCTGTGTCCCACATTGTCCCCGCGTCCCCCACTCTGTCCTGCTGTGTCCCGCGATGTGTCCCCCGCTGTGTCCTGCTGTGTCCTCCCTTGTCCCCCGCTGCGTCCCGCTGTGTCCCCCTCTTTGTCCCCGCTGTGTCCCTCGCTGTGTCCCCGCTGTGTCCCACTGTGTCCCCGCTGCGGGCCCCGTTGTGTCCCTCTGTGTCTGCACTGTGTCCTTCTGTGTCCCCGCTCTGTCCCCCTATGTCCCGCTGTGTCCGGCTGTGTCCCCGCTGTGTCCCCGCTGTGTCCCACTGTGTCCCCACTGTGTCCCCCGTTGTGTCCCTCTGTGTCCGTACTGTGTCCCGCTGTGTCCCCGCTGTTTCCCCCTATGTCCCGCTGTGTCCGGCTGTGTCCCTGCTGTGTCCCGCTGAGTCCTCCGCTGTGAACCGCTGTGTCCAGCTGTGTCCTCCGCTGTGTCCCCAGCTGTGTCTCCGCTGTGTGCACGCTGTGGCCCCTGCGGTGTCCCGCTGTGTCCCCGCTGTGTTTCCCGCTATGTCCCCCGCTGGCTCCCACTTTGTCCCCCGCTGTGTCCCGCTGTGTCCCTGCTGTGTCCCGCAGTGTTCCCCCGCTGTGACCCCGCTGTGTCCCGCTGTGTCCACCGCTATGTCCAGCTGTGTCTCACTGTGTCCCCCGCTGTGATCCGCTGTGTCCCGCTGTGTCCCCCTCTGTGTCCCCGCTGTGTCCCACTGTGTACCTGTTGTGTTCCCGCTTTGTCCTGCTGTGTCCCTGCTGTGTCTCCGCTGTGTTCCCGCTGTGTGCCCCTGTGTCCCGCTGTGTCCCTGCTCTGTCCCCGTTGTGTCCCCCGCTGTGTCCCACTGTGTCCCGCTGTGTCCCCACTGTCCCTCACTGTGTCCCCCGCTGTGTCACGCTGTGTCCCCCGCTGTGACCCGCTGTGTTCCTCACTGTGTCCTGCTGTGTCCCCCTCTGTGTCCCTCTGTGTCCACCGCTGTGTCCCCGCTGTGTCCCCCGCTGTGCCCCGCTTGTGTAAACCGCTGTGTCCCATTGTGACCCATTGTATCCCCGCTGGGTCTCGAATGTGTCCCGCTGTG
>NW_012311500.1:0-2328 GCF_000151885.1 Dipodomys ordii | reverse complement strand
GAAGGCGAAAGAGAAGGATTAGGAGTAGGAGAAGCAAAAGGATAAGCAGAAGCAGAAAGAGACGCAGAAGGAGAAGCAGCACGAGAAGTAGGAGAAGCAGGAGAAGCAGAAGCAAGAGAAGCAGAAGAAACAGAAGACGCAGAAGCAGAATGAGAAGCAGAAGGAGAAATTGAAGCAGAAGGAGGAGAAGCAGAAGGAGAAGCAGAAACAGAAGGAAAAGCAGAAATAGAAGCAGGAGCAGCAGAAGAAGCAGCAGCAGGAGAAGCAGAAGCAGAAGAAGCCGAAGAAGCAGAAACAGAACCTGAAGCAGAAGGAGAAGCAGGAGAAGCAGAAGAAGCAGAATCTGGAGAAGCAGAAGGAGAAGCAGAAGCAGAAAGAGAAGCAAAAGCAGAAGGAGAAGCAGAAAGAGAAGCAGAAGAAACAGAAGAAGCAGAGGCAGTAGCAGAAGAAGCAGAAGATGCAGAAGCAGAAGGAGAAGCAGAAGCAGTAGTAGAAGCAGAAGAAGGAGAAGCATAAAAAGAAACAGAAGGAGAAGCAGGAGAAAAAGAAGCAGGAGAAGCAGAATCAGAAGAAATAGAAGAAGGAGAAGAAGCAGAAGCAGAAAGAGAAGCAGAAACAGAAGGAGAAGCAGAAAAAGAAGCAGAAGAAGCCGAAGAAGCAAAAGCAGAACCTAAAGCAGAAGGAGAAGCAGGAGAAGCAGAAGAAGCAGAATCTGGAGAAGAAGAAGGAGAACCAGAAGGAGAAGCAGAAGCAGAAAGAGAAGCAAAAGCAGAAGGAGAAGCAGAAGAAACAGAAGAAGCAGAATCAGTAGCAGAAGAAGCTGAAGATACAGAAGCAGAAAGAGAAGCAGAGGGAATAGCAGAAGAACGAGAAGGAGAAATAGAAGGAGAAGCAGAAGGAGAAGCAGGAAAAGCAGACGAAACAGAAGCAGACGGAGAAGCAGAAGAAGGAGAAGGAGAAGCCGGAGCAGAAGAAGAAGCACAAGGAAAAGCACAAGCAGAAGGAGATGCAGAAGGAGAAGCAGGAAATGCAGAAGACGCAGAAGCAGAAGGAAAAGAAGAAGGAGAAGAATCAGAATCAGAAGAAGCAGAAGCAGAAATAGAAAGAGAAGCCGACGAAGAGAAGCAGAACGAGAAGCAGGAGAAGCAGAAGAAGCACAAGCGGGAGAAGCAGAAGAAGAAGAAACAGAAGAAGGAGAAGGAGCAGAAGCAGAAGGAGAAGCAGAAGGAGAAGCAGAAAAAGAAGCAGGAAAAGCAGAAGAAGCAGAAGCAAGAGAAGCTGAAGGAGAAGAAACATGAGAAGGACAAGAAGCAGAAAGAGAAGCAGTAGAAGCAGAAAAAGCAGGAAAAGCAGAGGCAGAAGAAAGAGAAGAAGAAGAAGACGAAGAAGGAGAAGAAGAAGCAGCAGCAGCATAAGGAGAAGCATAAGGAGAAGTATAAGGAGAAGTAGTAGAAGCAGAAGAAGCAGAAGCAGGAGAAGCTGAAGCAGAAGAAAAAGAATAAGCAAAAGAAGCAGAAGCAGAAGCAGTGAGAGAAGCAGAAGAAGGAGAAGGAGAAGGAGCAGCAGAAGGAGACGCAGAAGCAGAAAGAGAAGCAGAAACAGAAGGAGAACAAGAAGGAGAAGCAGGAGAATCAGAAGAAGCAGAAAGAGAAGGAGAAGAAGGAGAAGCAGAAGTAGAATCCGAAGAAACAGAAGAAGAAGAAGCAGAAGAAACAGAAGCAAAAGAAACAGAAGAAGGAGAAGAGCAGAAGCAGAAGCAGAAGGAGAAGCAGAAGCAGAAGGAGAAGCAGAAAGAGAAGCAGGAGAACCAGAAGAAACAGGAGAAGCAGAAGCAGAAGAAACAGGAGAAGCCGAAGAAGCAGAAGCAGAATCTGAAGCAGAAGGAGAAACAGAAGAAGCACAATCTGAAGCAGAAGCAGAAGAAACAGAAATAGTAGAATAAGCAGAAGCAGAAGCACCAGGACAAGCAGCAGAACAAGAAGGAGAAGGCGAAAGAGAAGGATTAGGAGTAGGAGAAGCAAAAGGATAAGCAGAAGCAGAAAGAGACGCAGAAGGAGAAGCAGCACGAGAAGTAGGAGAAGCAGGAGAAGCAGAAGCAAGAGAAGCAGAAGAAACAGAAGACGCAGAAGCAGAATGAGAAGCAGAAGGAGAAATTGAAGCAGAAGGAGAAGAAGAAGCAGAAGGAGAAGCAGAAGAAAGAGAAGGAGAAGTAGAAGCAGAAAGAGCAGCACAACGAGAAGCACAACGAGAAGCAGAAGCAGGAGAAGCAGAAGCAGAAGAAACATAAGAAGGAGAAGAAGCAGAAGCAGAAGGAGAAGCAGAAACATG
>NW_012311499.1:0-2328 GCF_000151885.1 Dipodomys ordii | reverse complement strand
GAAGCAGAAGGAGACGCAGAAGAAGGAGAAGTGAGAAGCAGAAAGAGAAGCAGAAGGAGAAGCAGGAGAATCAGAAGCATTAGAAGCAGAAGCAGAAGAAACAGAAGGAGAAGAAGCAGAAGCAGAAGGAGAAGCAGAAACAGAAGGAAAAGCAGAAAGAGAAGCAGGAGAGGCAGAAGAAGCAGCAGCAGGAGAAGCAGAAGCAGAAGAAGCCGAAGAAGCAGAAGCAGAACCTGAAGCAGAAGGAGAAGCAGGAGAAGCAGAAGAAGCAGAATCTGGAGAAGCAGAAGGAGAAGCAGAAGCAGAAAGAGAAGCAAAAGCAGAAGGAGAAGCAGAAGAAACAAAAGAAGCAGAGGCAGTAGCATAAGAAGCAGAAGATGCAGAAGCAGAAGGAAAAGCAGATGAAGAGAAGGAGAAAGAGAAGGAGAAACAGAAGGAGAAGCAGAAAGAGAAGCAGAAGAAGGAGCAGGAGAAAGAAAAGCAGCAGGAGAAGCAGAAAGAGCAGCAGAAGGAGAAGCAGGAGATGCAGAAACAGGAGAAGCAGAAGCAGAAGAAACAGGAGAAGGACAAGACGCAGAAGCAGAGGGAGAAGCAGAAACAGAAGGAGAAGCAGAAAGAGAAGTAGGGGAAACAGAAGAAGCAGAAGCAGGAGAAGCAGAAACATAAGAATCCGAAGAAGCAGAAGCAGAACCTGAAGCAGAAGGAGAAGCAGATGAAGCAGATGAAGCAGAATCTGGGGAAGCAGAATGAGAAGCAGTAGGAGAAGCAGAAGCAGAAAGAGAATCAAAAGCAGAAGGAGAAGCAGAAGAAACAGAAGAAGTAGAAGCCGTAGCAGTTGTAGCAGAAGCAGAACGAGAAGCAGAAAGAAAAGCAGAAGAACAAGAAGGAGAAGGAGAAACAGAAGGAGAAACAGAAGGAGAAGCAGAAAGAGAAGCAGGTAAAGCAGCAGAAGAAGAAGCAGAAGGAGAATCAGAAGGAGAAGGAGAAGCAGAAGAAGATGCAGAAGGAGAAGCAGGAGAAGGAGAAGAAGCAGAAGCAGAAGGAGAAGAAGGACAAACAGAAGAAGCAGAAGCAAAAGGAGAAGCAAAAGAAGGAGAAGGAGAAGGAGAAGGAGAAGCAGAAGCAGAAGAAGAAGCATAAGGACAAGCACAAGCAGGAGATGCAGAAGGAAGAGCAGGAGAAGCAGAAGAAGCAGAAGATGAAGGAGAAGCAGAAGTAGGAGAAGGAGAAGGAGGAGAAGCAGAAGGAGAAGCAGAAGCGGAATGAGAAGGAGAAAGAGAAGCAGGAGAAGCACAAGATGCAGAAGCAGGAGAAGCCTAAAGAGAAGAAGCAGAAGAAGCAGAAACAGAAGCAGAAGTAGAAGCAGAAGCAGAAGGAGAAGCAGCAGAAGAAGTAGAACCAGAAATTCAGGCAGGAGAAACAGAAGAAGCAGAAGCAGAAGGAAAAGCAAAAAGAGAAGCAGAAGAAGAAGTAGAAGAAGCAGCAGAAGGAGAAGCAGCAGAAGAAGCAGAAAAAGAAGTAGGAGAAGCAGAAGTAGAAAGAGAAGTAGAAGCAGAAGAAGCAGAAGCAGAAGAAGAAGCAGTAGAAGCATAAGAAGCAGAAGCAGGAGAAGCAGAAGAAAAAGAAGAAGCATAAGAAGCAGAAGCAGATGGAGACACAGAAGAAGGAGAAGGAGCAGCAGAAGGTGAAGCAGAAGGAGATGCAGAAGCAGAAAGAGAAGCAGAAACAGAAGGAGAAGAAGAAGGAGAAGTTGGAGAATCAGAAGAAGCAGAAGAAGAAGCAGAAAGAGAAGCAGAAGAAGGAGAAGGAGAAGCAGAACGAGAAGGACAAGGAGGAGAAGCAGAAGAAGCAGAAGCGGGAGAATCAGAAGAAGAAGAAGAAGAAGAACAGAAGAAGGAGAAGGAGCAGAAGGAAAAGCAGAAGCAGAAGGAGAAGCAGAAAGAGAAGCAGAAGAAGCAGAAGAAGCAGTAGCAGGAGAAGCAGAAGAAACAGAAGAAGCCCAAGAACCAGAAGGAGAACCTGAAGCAGAAGGACAAGCAGAAGCAGCAGAAGCTGGAAAAGCAGAAGCAGAAGAAACAGAACAAGCAGAAGAAGCAGAAGCAGAACGAGAAGCAGAAGAAGAAGAAGGAGAAAGAGAAGGATTAGGAGTAGGAGGAGCAGAAGCAGAATTAGAAGCAGAAAGAGAAGCAGAAGGAGAAACAGAAGAAGCAGAAGCAGGAGAAGCAGAAGCAGAAGCAGAATGAGAAGCACAAGAAGGAGAAATTGAAGGAGAAGGAGAATGGGACAGAGAAGCAGAAGGAGAAGTAGGAGAAGCAGAAAAAGAAGCAG
>NW_012311498.1:0-2328 GCF_000151885.1 Dipodomys ordii | reverse complement strand
GGAGAAGCAGAAAGAGAAGCAGTGTAAAGCAGAATAAGAAGAAGCATGAAGGAGAATCAGAAGGAGAAGCAGAAGAAGGAGAAGGAGAAGCAGAAGAAGATGCAGAAGGAGAAGCAGAAGAAGCAGCAGCAGAAGGAGAAAGACAAGCAGAAGAAGCAGAAGCAAAAGGAGAAGCAAAAGAAGGAGAAGGAGAAGCAGAAGCAGAATAAGGACAAGCACAAGCAGAAGGAGATAAAGAAGGAGAAGCAGGAGAAGCAGAATCTGAACTAGAAGAAAGAGAAAAAGCAGAAGAAGCAGAAGAGGAAGCAGCAGGAGAAGCAGAAGCAGAAGAAGGAGAAGGAGAAGCAGAAGAAGCAGAAGCTGAAGCAGAAGAAGAAGAAACAGAAAAAGCAGAAGAAGCAGAAGAAGAAGAAGCAGGAGAAGCAGAAGAAGAAGAAGGAGAAGGAGAACGAGAAGTATTAGGAGTAGGAGAAACAGAAGGATAAGCAGAAGCAGAAAGAGAAGGAGAATGAGAAGGAGAAGCAGAAGAAGCATAAGCAGGAGAAGCAGAAGCAGAATGAAAAGCAGAAGAAGGAGAAATTGAAACAGAAGAAGATGCAGAATAAGAAGCAGAAGCAGAAGGAGAAGCAGAAGAAGGAGAAGGAGAAGCAGAAGGATAAGCATAAAGAGAAACAGAAGGAGAAGCAGGAGAAGCAGAAGAAGGAGAAGCAGAAGCAGAAGAAGGATAAGAAGAAGAAGCAGAAAGAGAAGTAGAAACAGAAGGAGAAGCAGAAATAGAAGGAGAAGAAGCCGAAGAAGCAGAAGCAGAACCTGAAGCACAAGGAGAATCAGGAGAAGCAGAAGAAGCAGAATCTGGAGAAGAAGAAGGAGAACCAGAAGGAGAAGTAGAAGCAGAAAGAGAAGCAAAAGCAGAAGGAGAAGCAGAAGGAGAAACAGAAGAAGCAGAAGCAGTAGCAGAAGAAGCTGAAGATGCAGAAGCAGAAATAGAAGCAGAAGGAATAGCAGAAGAACGAGAAGGAGAAACAGAAGGAGAAGCAGAAGGATAAGCAGAAAGAGAATCAGGAAAAGCAGAAGAAGCAGAAGCAGACGGAGAAGCAGCAGAAGAAGAAACAGAAGAAGGAGAAGGAGCAGAAGCCGAAGGAGAAGCAGTAGCAGAAGGAGAAGCAGAAAGAGAAGCAGGAAAAGCAGAAGAAGCAGAAGCAGGAGAAGCAGAAGCAGAAGAAACAGGAGAAGGACAAGAAGCAGAAGCAAAAGGAGAAGCAGAAACAGAAGGAGAAGCAGAAAGATAAGGAGGGGAAGCAGAAGAAGCAGAAGCAGGAGTAGCAGCATAAGAATCCGAAGAAGCAGAAGCAGAACCTGAAGCAGAAGGAGAAGCAGGAGAAGCAGAAGAAGCAGAATCTGGAGAAGCAGAATGACAAGCTGAAGGAGAAGCAGAAGCAGAAAGAGAATCAAAAGCAGAAGGAGAAGCAGAAGAAACAGAAGAAGCAGAAGCAGTAGCAGTTGCAGCAGAAGGAGAAGCAGAAGGAAAAGCAGGAGAACAAGAAGGAGAAAGAGAAACTGAAGCAGAAGGAGAAGGAGAATCAGAAGGAGAAGCAGAAGAAGCAGAAGGAGAAGCAGAAGGAGAAACACAAGCAGAAGAAGCAGCAGAAGGAGAAGCAGAAGCAGAAGAAGATGCATAAGGAGAAGCAGGAGAAGCAGAAGAAGCAGAAGCAGAAGGAGAAGGAGAAGTAGGAGAAGGAGAAGGAAGAGCCGCAGAAGCAATAGGAGAAGCAGAAGGAGAAGCAGAAGCAGAATGAGAAGAAGAAAGAGAAGGAGTGGAAGCAGAAGAAGCAGGAAAAGAAGAAGCAGAATAAAGAGAAGAAGAAGAAGAAGAAGAAGAAGAAGAAGAAGAAGAAGAAGAAGAAGAAGAAGAAGAAGAAGAAGAAGAAGAAGAAGAAGAAGAAAAGAAGAAGAAGAAGAAGATGATGAATAGAAGATGAATATGTAGTAGAAGAAGAAGAAGAAGAAGAAGAAGAAGAAGAAGAAGAAGAAGAAGGAGAAGTATAAGGAGTAGAATTAGAAGCAGAAGAAGCAGAAGCAGGAGAAGCAGAAGCAGAAGAATAAGAATAAGCATAAGATGAAGAATCAGAGGGAGAAGCAGATGAAGGAGAAGGAGCAGCAGAAGGAGAAGCAGAATGAGAATCAGATGGAGAAGATACGATGGAGAAGCAGATGTAGATGATGAAGTAGAGAAAGCAGATGTAGAAGATGATGCAGATGGAGAAGCAGGAGAAGTAGATGAGTAGAAGTCAGTACGAGAAGTAGAAGTAGGAGATGGAGAAGGAAGGG
>NW_012311497.1:0-2329 GCF_000151885.1 Dipodomys ordii | reverse complement strand
GCTGTGTTCCCCGTTGTGTCCCGCTGTGTACCCTGCTGTGTCCCCGCTGTGTCCCTGCTGTGTCCCTGCTGTGTCACCGCTGTGTCCCGCTGTGTCCTGCTGTGTCCTCGCTGTTTCCCACGCTGTGTTCCGCTGTGTCCCCCGCTGTGTCACGGTGTGTCCCGCTGTGTCCCCACTGTGTCCCGCTGTGTCCCCCGCTGTGTCCCGATGTGTCCCGCTGTGTCCGCGCTGTGTTTCCGGCTGTGTCCCGCTGTGTCCCCTCTCTGTCCCCTACTGTCCCCCGATGTGTCCCCTGCTGTGTCTTGCTCTGTCGCCCGCTTTGTCCCGCTGTGCCCCTGCAGTGTCCCCGGTGTGTCCCACTATGTCACACTGGGTCCCAGCTTTGTCCCCGCTGTGTCTCGCTGTGTCCCACGCTCTGTCCCACACTGTGTCCCGCAGTGTCCCCCGCTCTGTCCCGCTGTGTCCCCCGCTGTGTCCCACTGTGTCCCCCGCTGAGTCCCCGCTGTGTCACCGCTGTGTCCCGTTGTTTTCTCGCTGTGTCCCCTGCTGTTTCCCTCTCTGTCCTTCGCTGTGTCTCACGCTTTGTCCCCGCTGTGTCCCACTGTGTCCCGCTGTGTCCCGCTGTGCCCCCACTGTGTCCCGTTCTGTCCACAGTGTGTACCACGCTGTGTAACGCTGCCTCCCCGCTGTATCGACGCTGTGTCCCGTTGTGTCCCGCTGTGTCCTCGCTGTGTTCCCCACTGTGTCCCGCTGTGTCCCCCGCTGTGTCCCCCGCTGTGTCCTCGCTGTGTCCCCTGTTGTGTCCCGCTGGGTCCTCACTGGGTAGCCCACTGTGTCCCGCTGTGTCCACCGCTGTCCCCCGCTGTGGCCCGCTGTGTCCCGCTGTGTCCCCCGCTTTATCTTGTTGTGTCCCGCAGTGTCCCCGCTGTGTCCCGCTGTGTAACACTGTGTCCCGTGGTGTCCCACTTTGTCCCACGCTGTGTCCCCAGCTGCGTCCCCTCTGTGTCACAACTGTGTCTCGCTGTGTCCCACGCTCTGTGCCACACTGTGTCCCGCAGTGTCCCCCGCTGTGTCCCACAGTGTCCCCCGCTGTGTCCCGTTCTGTCCACAGTGTGTACCACGCTGTGTAACGCTGCCTCCCTGCTGTATCGACGCTGTGTCCCGTTGTGTCCCGCTGTGTCCTTGCTGTGTTCCCCACTGTGTCCCGCTGTGTCCCCCGCTGTGTCCCCCGCTGTGCCCCCACTGTGTCCCCTTGTGTCCACAGATGTGTACCACAGTGTGTAACGCTGTATCCCCGCTGTATTGACGCTGTGTCCTGCTGGGTCCCGCTCTGTCCTCGCTGTGTTCCCTGCTGTGTTCTGCTGTGTCCCCCGGTGTGTCCCCCGCTGTGTCCTCGCTGTGTCCCCCGCTGTATCCCGCTGTGTCCTCGCTGTGTCCCCCGCTGTGTCCCGCTGTGTCCCCCGCTGTGTCCCGCTGTGTCCCGCTGTGTCCCCTGCTGTGTACCCTGCTTTGTCCCGCTGTGTCCTCGCTGTGTCCTGCTCTGTCTCCTCCTTGTCCCCACTGTGTTCCGTTGTGTCCCGTGGTGTCCCGCTTTGTCCCCCACTTTGTCCCCCGCTGAGTCCCCGCTGTGTCCCCGCTGTGTCCCGCTCTGTCCTCCCTGTGTCCCCGGCTGTGTCCCGCTGTTCCCCTGCTGTGTCCTGCTGTGTCTACTGCTTTGTTCCTGCTATGTCCCGCTGTGGCCCACTCTGTCCCCACTGTATGGACGCTGCGTCCCACTGGGTCCCGCTGTGTCCTCGCTGTGTCCACCGCTGTGTACCGCTCTGTCCACCGCTGTGTCCCGCTGTGTCCCCCGCTCTGTCCCCCTTTGTCTACCGCTGTGTCCCGCTGTTTCCCCCGCTGTGTCCCGCTGTGTCCTCGCTGTGTCCCCCTCTGTCTCCCGCTCTGTCCCACGCTGTGTCTCACGCTTTGTCCCCGATGTGTCCCACTGTGTTCCGCTGTGTCCCGCTGTGACCCCACTGTGTCCCGTTGTGTCCACAGCTGTGTACCACGCTGTGTAACGCTGTGTCCCCGCTGTATCGACGCTGTGTCCCGCTGTGTCCCGCAGTGTCCCCCGCTGTGTCCCCCGCTGTGTCCTCGCTGTGTTCCCCACTGTGTCCTCGCTGGGTCTCCTGCTGTGTCCCACTGTGTCCCCCGCTGTGTCCCGCTATGTCCCGCTCTGTCCCTGATGTGTCCCGCTGCGTCCTGCTGTGTCCTCGCTGTGTCCTCCGCTGTCTCTCGCTCTGTCCCCCGCTACGTCTCACGATTTGTCCTCACAGTTTCCTACTGTGTC
>NW_012311496.1:0-2329 GCF_000151885.1 Dipodomys ordii | reverse complement strand
ACAGCAGGACACAGTGGGGCACAGCGGGGGACACAGCGGTACACAGCTTGGGACACAGCGAGGACAAAACAGGACACAGCGGGACACAGCGGGTACACAGCAGGGACACAGCAGGGACACAGCGGGGGACACAGCGGGGGACACAGCGGGACACAACGGGGAACACATCGAGGACCCAGCGGGACCCAGCAGGACACAGCGTCGATACAGAGGGGACACAGCGGGACACAGCAGGGTACACAGCTGAGAACACAACGGGACACATCGGTGGACACAGCGAGGACACAGCGGGACACAGCGGGGACACTGCAGGAACATTGCGGTACACAGCGGGTACAGAGCGGGACACAGCGGGGTCACAGAGTGATACATAGCGGGATACATCGGGAAACAAAGCGAGGTCACAGCGGGGGACAAAGCGGGACAACACGGAACACAGTGTGACACAGCGGGACACAGCGGGACACAGCGGGACACAGCGGGGGACACAGCAGGGAACAGCAGAGGACAGAGAGGGGACACAGCGGGACACAGCGGATACACAGCTGGACACAGCGGTGTACACAGAGGGACACAGCGGGCACACAGCGGGGACACAGCGGGCACAACGGGACACAGCGGGGACAGAGCGGGACACAGCCGGACACAGCGCGACACAGCAAGGGACACAGCGGGACACAGTTGGGGACCCAGTGAGGACACAGCGGGACACAGCAGAGGACACAGCGGGGGACACAGCGGGGGACACAGCGGGACACAGCGGGAAACACAGCGAGGACACAGCGGGACACAGCGTCGATACAGTGGGGACACAGCGTACACAGCGTGGTACACACTGTGGACACAACGGGACACAGTGGGGACACAGCCGGACACAGCGGGACACAGTGGGACACAGCAGGGACAAAGCGTGAGACACAGCGGGGGACAGAGAGGGAGAAAGCAGGGGACACAGCGAGGACACAGCGGGACACAGCGGTGACACAACGGGGACTAAGCGGGGGACACAGCGGGACACAGCGGGGGACACAGTGGGACACAGCGGGTGACACAGCGGGACACAGTGTGGGACAGAGCGTGGGACACAGCGAGACACAGCGGGTACAAAGCTGGACACAGCAGGGTACACAGAGGGACACAGCAGGGACACAGCGGGGAAACAGCGAGGACACAGCGGCACACAGTGGGGGACACAGCAAGGACAGAGCGGGACACAGCGGGGGACAAAGCGGGACATAGCGGGGGACACAGCGGGGACAAACGGGGACACAGCGTGGGACACAGGAAGGACACAGAGGTACACAGCGGGGGACAGAGCGAGGACACATTGGGACACAGCGGGACTCAGCGGGGGACACAGCAGTGGACACAGCGGGACACAGCGGGTGACACAGAGGGGACACAGCGGGGGACACAGGAGGACACAGCGGGGAACACAGAGGGGTACACAGCGGGACACAGCGGGGGACAAACAGGACACAGCGGGGGACACAGCGAGGACACTGCGTGACACTGCGGGAGACACAGCGATGACACAGCGGGACACTGCGGAACACAGCGGGACACAGCAGGGACACAGCAGGGGACACAGCGGGACACAGCAGGACACAGCAGGGGACACGGGGGGACAAAGCGGGACACAGCGGGGGACACAGCGACGACAAAGCGGGACACAGCGGGGACTCAGCAGGGTCACAGCGGGACACAGCGGGAAACAGCGGGACACAGCGTGGGACACAGGGGGTACAAAGCGGGACACAGCGGGGGACACAGCAAGGACACAGAGGGACACAGCGGGGACACAGCGGGATTCAGCGGGGGACACAGCGGGACACAGAGGGACACAGCGGGGACGCAGCAGGGACACAGCTGGGGACACAGTGGGACAGAGCTGGGTATACAGCAGGGGACACAGAGGGACACAGCGGGACACAGCGGGGGACACAGGGGGCACATAGCAGGACACAGCGGGGGACACAGCGAGGACACAGCGGGACACAGGTTGTGACACAGCAGTAGACAGAGCGGGACACAGCGGGGGACACAACGGAACACAGCGGTGAACACAGGGAGGACACAGCGGGACCCAGCGGGAAACAGTGTCGATACAGCGGGGACACAGTGGGACACAGCGGGGTACACAACTGGGGACACAACGGGACACAGCGGGGGACTCAGCGAGGACACAGCGGGACACAGCGGGGACACTGCGGGAACATAGCGGGACACAGCGGGGTACACAGTGGGACACAGGTTGGGACAGAGCGGGGACACAGTGGGTCACAGTGGGGGACACAGCGAGGACACAGAGAGACAACATCGGTACACA
>NW_012311495.1:0-2329 GCF_000151885.1 Dipodomys ordii | reverse complement strand
CTGTTTCCCCACTGTGTCCCGCTGTGTCCCGCTGTGTCCCGCTGTGTACTGCTTTGTCCCCCTCTGTGTCCCGCTGTGTCCCCGCTGTGTCCTCCCTGTGTTCCCCGCTGTGTCCCGCTGTGTCCCCCGCTGTGTCCCGCTGTGTCTACTGCTGTGTCCCCGCTGTGTCCCCCTGTGTCCTCGCTGTGTTCCCGGCTGTGTCCCGCTGTGTACCCCTCTGTTTCCCCTGCTGTGTCCCGCTGTGTCACGCTGTGTACTGCTGTGTCCCCCACTGAGTCCCGCTGGGTCCCTGCTCTGTATCAACGTGTCCTTGCTGTGTCCCCCACTGTATCCCGCTGTTTCCCCCCTGTGTACCCCGCTGTGTCCCGCTGTGTCCCCCGCTTTGTCACCGCTGTGTCCCGCTGTGTCCTTGCTGTGTCCCCGCTGTCTCCCATTCTGTTCCCCGCTGTGTCTCACGCTTTGTCCCCACTGTGTCCCACTGTGTCCCGCTGTGTCCCGCTGTGCCCCCACTGTGTCCCGTTGTGTCCACAGCTGTGTACCACGCTGTGTAATGCTGTGTCCCCGCTGTATTGACGCTGTGACCCGCTGTGTCCCGCTGTGTCCTCGCTGTGTTCCCCGCTGTGTCCCGCTGTGTCCCCCCTGTGTCCCCAGCTGTGTCCCGCTGTGTCCCGCTGTTTCCCCCGCTTTGTCACCGCTGTGTGCCGCTGTGTCCTCGCTGTGTCCCCCACTGTCTCCCGTTCTGTCCCTCGCTGTGTCTCACGCTTTGTCCTCGCTGTGTCCCACTGTGTCCCGCTGTGTCCCGCTGTGCCCCCACTGGGTCCCATTGTGTCTACAGCTGTGTACCACGCTGTGTAATGCTATGTCCCCGCTGTATTGACGCTGTGTCCCTTTTGGGTCCCGCTGGGTCCTCGCTGTGTTCCCCGCTGTGTCCCGCTGTGTCCCCCGCTGTGTCCTCACTGTGTCAAAAAAGATGTGTCCCGCTGTGTCCTCGCTGTGTTCCCCGCTGTGTCCCGCTTTGTCCCCCGCTGTGTCCCCCGCTGTGTCCTCGCTGCGTCCCCTGCTGTGTCCCGCTGTGTCCTCACTGGGTCCCCCACTGTGTCCCGCTGTGTTCCCCGCTGTGTCCTGCTGTGTCCGCTGTGTCCCCGCTGTGTGCCTGCTGTGTCCCGCTGTGTCTCCACTTTGTCCCGCTGTGTCCCACTGTGTCCCCTCTGTGTCCCGCTGTGTCCCGCTGTGTCCCCGCTGTGTGCCCGCTGTGTCCCGCTGTGTACCCCGCTGTGTCCAGCTATGTCACCGCTGTGGCCACTCTCTGTCTCCGCTGTCCCCCGCTGTGTCCCCCACTGTGTCCCGCTGTGTCCCGCTGTGTCCCCCGCTTTTTCCTGCTGTGTCCCGCAGTGTCCCCGCTGTGTCCCGCTGTGTCACACTGTGTCCCGTGGTGTCCCACTTTGTCCCACGCTGTGTCCCCCGCTGAGTCCCCTCTGTGTCGCCGCTGTGTCCCCCTGTGTCCACGCTGTGTCCCCCGCTGTCTCCCGCTTTGACTCCCGCTGTGTTCCGCTGTGTCCGGCTGTGTCCCCGCTGTGTCCCCAGCTGTGTCCCGCTGTGTCCCGCTGTGTACCCCGCTGTGTGCTGGTATGTTCCCGCAGTGTCCCCGCTGTGTCCCGCTGTGTCCTCGCTGTGTCCCCAGCTGTGTACCCCACTGTGTCCCGCTGTGTCCCTGCTGTATCGACGCTGGGTCCCGCTGGGTCCCGCTGTGTCCTCCCTTTGTCCCCCGCTGTGTCCCGCTGTGTCCGGCACTGTGTCCTGCTGTGTCTACTGCTGTGTCCCTGCTGTGTCCCGCTGTGTCCAGCTGGGTCCCTGCTGTATCCATGCTGGGTCCCGCTGGGTCCTGCTCTGTCATCCCTGTGTCCCCCGCTGTGTCCCGCTCTGTCTCCTGCTGTGTCTCTGCTGTGTCCCCGCTGTGTCCCGCTTTGTCCCTCTGTGTACTGCTGTGTCCCCCGCTGAATCCCGCTGTGTCCCAATGTGTCCTCGTTCTGTCCCCCGCTGTGTCCCGCTGTGTCCCGCTGTGTCCCCCGCTGTGTTCCCCGCTATGTCCCGATATGTCCCCCACTGTGTCGAAATGTGTCCATGCTGTGTCCAATGCTGTATGACACTGATTCCTACATGTGTCACACACTGTGTACAGCTGTGTACTGCTGTGTCACACTGTGACACAGCTGCGACCACGATTTAGACACTCTGTGTAACCGACTTTGAAAAGCTGTGTCACCCCTGTGTCACGCTGTGTACCACGCTCTGACCCCCACTGTGCTCCGCTCTGACCCCTCTGAGACAA
>NW_012311494.1:0-2329 GCF_000151885.1 Dipodomys ordii | reverse complement strand
AGCAGTAGTAGAAGCAGAAGAAGGAGAAGCAGAAGGAGAAGCATAAATGAGAAACAGAAGGAGAAGCAGAAGCAGGAGAAGCAGAATCAGAAGAAATAGAAGAAGGAGAAGAAGCAGAAGCAGAAAGAGAAGCAGAAACAGAAGGAGAAGCAGAAATAGAAGCAGAAGAAGCCGAAGAAGAAAAAGCAGAACCTAAAGCAGAAGGAGAAGCAGAAGAAGCAGAATCTGGAGAAGAACAAGGAGAACCAGAAGGAGAAGCAGAAGCAGAAAGAGAAGCAAAAGCAGAAGGAGAAGCAGAAGAAACAGAAGAAGCAGAATCAGTAGCAGAAGAAGCTGAAGATGCAGAACCAGAAAGAGAAGCAGAAGGAATAGCAGAAGAACGAGGAGAAATAGAAGGAAAAGCAGAAGGAGAAGCAGGAAAGCAGAAGAACAGAAGCAGACGGAGAAGCAGAAGAAGGAGAAGGAGAAGCCGGAGCAGAAGAAGAAGCAGAAGGAAAAGCACAAGCAGAAGGAGATGCAGAAGGAGAAGCAGGAAATGCAGAAGACGCAGAAGCAGAAGGAGAAGAAGAAGGAGAAGAATCAGAATCAGAAGAAGCAGAAGCAGAAATAGAAAGAGAAGCCGACGAAGAGAAGCAGAACGAGAAGCAGGAGAAGCAGAAGAAGTACAAGCGGGAGAAGCAGAAGAAGAAGAAACAGAAGAAGGAGCAGAAGCAGAAGGAGAAGCAGAAGGAGAAGCAGAAAGAGAAGCAGGAAAAGCAGAAGAAGCAGCAGAAGGAGAAGCAGAAGGAGAAGAAGATGCAGAAGGAGCAGCAGGAGAAGCAGAAGAAGCAGAAGCAGAAGGAGAAGGAGAAGTAGGAGAAGGAGAAGGAAGAGCCACAGAAGCAATAGGAGAAGCAGAAGGAGAAGCAGAATCAGAAGGAGAAGCAGAAAGAGAAGCAGTAGAAGAAGAAGAAGCAGCAAAAGCAGAAGCAGCAGAAAGAGAAGAAGAAGAAGAAGAAGAAGAAGAAGAAGAAGAAGACGAGAAGATGAAGACGATGAAGAAGAGGAGAAGGAGAAGAAGAAGGAGAAGGAGAAGGAGAAGGAGAAGGAGAAGCAGTAGAAGCAGGAGAAGCAGAAGCAGAAGAAAAAGAATAAGCATAAGAAGCAGAAGCAGAGGGAGAAGCAGAAGCAGGAGAAGCAGAAGCAGAAGAAGCAGCAGAAGGAGAAGCAGAAGCAGAAGAAGATGCAGAAGGAGAAGAAGGAGAAGGAGAAGGCGAAAGAGAAGGATTAGGAGTAGGAGAAGCAAAAGGATAAACAGAAGCAGAAAGAGACGCAGAAGGAGAAGCAGCACGAGAAGTAGGAGAAGCAGGTGAAGCAGAAGCAGGAGAAGCAGAAGAAACAGAAGACGCAGAAGCAGAATGAGAAGCAGAAGGAGAAATTGAAGCAGAAGCAGAAGGAGAAGCAGAAGCAGAAGATGGAGAAGGAGAAGCAGAAAGAGAAGCACAACGAGAAGCAGGAGAAGCAGAAGCAGGAGAAGCAGAAGCAGAAAAAACATAGGAAGGAGAAGAAGCAGAAGCAGAAGGAGAAGCTGAAACAGAAGGAAAAGCAGAAAGAGAAGCAGGAGAAGCAGAAGAAGCATCAGCAGGAGAACCAGAAGCAGAAGAAGCCGAAGAAGCAGAAGCAGAACCTGAAGCAGAAGGAGAACCAGGAGAAGCAGAAGAAGCAGAATCTGGAGAAGCAGAAGGAGAAGCAGAAGCAGAAAGAGAAGCAAAAGCAGAAGGAGAAGCAGAAGGGGAAGCAGAAGAAACAAAAGAAGCAGAGGCATTAGCAGAAGAAGCAGAAGATGAAGAAGCAGAAGGAAAAGCAGAAGAACGAGAAGGAGAAGTAGTAGGAGAAACAGAAGGAGAAGCAGAAAGAGAAGCACAAGAAGGAGCAGGAGAAGGAAAAGCAGCAGGAGAAGCAGAAAGAGAAGCAGAAGGAGAAGCAGGAATGCAGAAACTTGAGAAGCAGAAGCAGAAGAAACACAAGAAGGACAAGAAGCAGAAGCAGAAGGAGAAGCAGAAACAGAAGGAGAAGCAGGAAGAGAAGGAGGGAAAGCAGAAGAAGCAGAAGCAGGAGAAGCAGAAGCATAAGAATGTGAAGAAGCAGAAGGAGAACCTGAAGCAGAAGGAGAAGCAGGAGAAGCAGAAGAAGCAGAATCTGAAGAAGCAGAATAAGAAGCAGAACGAGAAGCAGAAGCAGAAAGAGAATCAAAAGCAGAAGGAGAAGCAGAAGAAACAGAAGAAGTAGAAGCAGAAGCAGTTGTAGCAGAAGCAGAAGGAAAAGCAGAAGAACAAGAAGGAGAAGGAGA
>NW_012311493.1:0-2329 GCF_000151885.1 Dipodomys ordii | reverse complement strand
CACCGCTGTGTCCAACTTTGTCCCCCGCTTTGCCCCCGCTGTGTCCCCCGCTGTATCCCGCTGTGTCCCCTGCTGTGTCCCCCGCTGTGTCCCGCTGTGTCCTTGCTGTGTCCCCGCTGTGTCCTGCTGTGTCCCTCTGTGTCCCCGCTGTCCCCCGCTGTGTCCCCTGCTGTGTCCCCCGCTGTGTCCCGCTGTGTCCCCGCTGGGTCCCTGCTGTGTCCCGCTGTGTTCCGCTGTGTCCCCGCTGTGTCCCCGCTGTGTCCCGCTGTGTCCCTGGTGTGTCCTCACTGTGTAACCGCTAAGCCCCTCTGTGTCCCCGCAGTGTCCCACTATGTCCCCCGCTGTTTCCCCGCTGTGTCCCCTCTGTGTCCTCCTGTGTCCCGCTGTGTCCTCGCTGTGTCCTTCTGTATCCTGCTGTGTCCCCCTCTGTGTCCACCACTATTTCCCCGCTGTGACTTGCTGTGTCCATGCTGTGTCCCCCGCTGTCCCGCTGTGTCCCCCGCTGTGTTCCCCGTGTTCCCCGCTGTGTCCCACTGTGTCCTTGCTGTGTCCCCGCTGTGTCCCGCTGTGTCGCGCTGTGTCCCGCTGTGTTCTGCTGTGTCCGCTTCTGTGTCCCCTGCTGTGGTCCGCTGTGTCCCCGCTGTGTCGCCGCTGGGTCCCGCTGGGTCCTGCTGTGTCTCGCTGTGTCCCCGCTTTGTCCCCGCTGTGTCCCGCTGTGTCTCCCACTGTGTCCTGCTGTGTCCTCGCTGTGTCGCCCGCTGTTTCCCGCTGTTTTCCCCGCTGTGTCACCCGTTGTGTCCTTTGATGTGTCCCCAGCTGAGTCCCGCTGTGTCCCCGCTGTGACCCGATGTGTCCCTGCTGTGTCCCCCTCAGTGTCCCGCTGTGTCCCCGGCTGTGTCCCCCTCTGTGTCCCGCTCTTTCCCGCTGTGTCCCGCTGTGTCCTTGCTGTGTCCCCATTTGTGTCCCGCTGTGTATTCTATGTGTCCCCCGCTGTGTCCCGCTGTGTCCCCCGCTGTGTTCCTCTGTGTCGCTGCTGTGTCCCGCTGTGTCCCTGCTGTGTCCCTGGTGTGTCCCGCTGTGTCCCCGCTGTGTCCTCGCTGTGTCCCCCGCTGTGTCCCCGCTGTGTCCCACTCTGTCACCACTGTGACCCGCTTAGTTCCGCTTTGTCCCCCTGTGTCCCCCGCTGTGTCCCGCTGTGTGCCCCCTTTGTTCCCCTCTGTGTCCTGCTGTGTCCCCTGCTGTGTACCCGCTGTGTCCCGCTGTTTCCCCGCTGTGTAACGCTGGGTCCCCCTTTGTGTCCCGCTGTGTCTCCCGCTTTGTCCTCGCTGTGTCCCGCTGTGTCCCCCTGGGTCCTGCTGTGTCCCCTGCTGTGTCCCCCGCTGTGTCCCGCTGTGGCCTTGCTGTGTCCCCTGCTGTTTCCCTCTGTGTCCCGCTTTGTCCTCGTTGTGTCCCCTGCTATATCCTGCTGTGTTCCCCGCTCTGTCCCGCTGTGTCCCCGCTGTGTCCAGTGGTGTCCCCCGCTATATCCTGCTCTGTCCCCCGCTGTGTCCCTTGCTGTGTCCTGCTGTGTCCCCGGCTATGTCCCCGGCTGTGTCCCGCTCTTTCCCGCTGTGTCCCGATGTGTCCTTGCTGTGTCCCCATTTGTGTCCCGCTGTGTCCTCGCTGTGTCCCCCGCTGTGTCCCGCTGTGTCCCCATGTGTCACGCTGTGTCCTCTCTGTGTATCCCTCTGTGTCCCGCTGTGTCCTCGCTGTGTCCCACACTGTGCCCCGCTGTGACCCGCTGTGTCCCTGCTGTGTCCCTGCTGTGTCCCTGCTGTGTCCCGCTGTGTCCCGCTGTGTCCCCGATGTCCCCCGCTGTGTCCCGTTGTGTCCCCGCTGTGTCCCCGGTGTGTCCCGCTGTGTCCCCGGTGTGTCCCCGCTGTGTCCCGCTGTGTCCCGCTGTGTCCCTGCTGTCCCCAGGGTGTCCCCGCTGTCCCCCGCTGTATCCCCCTCTGTGTCCCGCTGTGTCCCGTTTTGTCCCGCTGTGTCCCGCTGTGTACCCCCTGTGTCCCTGCTGTGTTCTCGCTGTGTCCCCCGCTGTGTCTCGCTGTGTCCCCTCTGTGTCCCCGCTCTCCCTCGCTGTTTCCCGGTGTGTCCCCACTGTCCCCAGCTGTGTCACCGCTGTCACCCGCTGTGTCCCCCGCTGTGTTCCCCGCTGTGTCCCCCGCTGTGTCCCCGCTATGTTCCGCTGTATCCCGTGGTGTCTGACTTTGTGCCCCGGTGTGTCCCCGCTGTGTACTCCGTGCTGTCCCCCGCTGTGTCCCCTCTGTGTACCGCTGTGTATCGGTGA
>NW_012311492.1:0-2329 GCF_000151885.1 Dipodomys ordii | reverse complement strand
CCCTCGCTGTGTCCCACGGTGAGTCCCCGCTGTGTCCCGCTGTGTCCTCGCTGTGTTCCCCGCTGTGTCCCGCTGTGTACTCCTCTGTGTCCCCCTCTGTGTCCCGCTGTGTTCCCTGCTGTGTCCCGCTGTGTCCCGCTGTGTCCCGCTGTGAACTGTTTTGTCCCCCGCTGTGACCCGTTGTGTCCCACTGTGTCCCCCGCTTGTCCCGCTGTGTCTACTGCTGTGTCCCTGCTGTGTCTCGCTGTGTTACGCTGTGTCCCGCTGTGTCCCCGCTGTGTCCTTGCTGTGTTCCCCGCTGTGTCCCGCTGTGTCCCCCTCGTGTCCCCCTCGGTGTCCCGCTGTGTCTCCCGCTGAGTCCCGCTGTGTCCCCGCTGTGTCCCGCTGTGTCCCACCTGTATCCCCCGCTGTGTCCAGCTGTGTCCCGCTGTGTCCCCCGCTGTGTCCCCCGATGTGTTCCGCTGTGTCCCCCGCTGTGTCCCGCTGTGTCCACTGCTGTGTACACGTTGTGTCCCGCTGGTTCCCCCACTATGTCCCGCTGTGTCCTTGCTGTGTCCCGCTGTGTCCCGCTGTGTCTCTGCTGGGACCCGCTGTGTCCCATATCTGTCCCCCGCTGTGTCCCCTGCTGTGTCTTGCTGTGTCCCGCTGTGTCCCCCTCTTTGTCTAACTGTGTTCCCGCAGTGTCCCCGCTGTGTTCCGTTGTGTCACACTGTGTCCCGTGGTGTCCTGCTTTGTCCCCCGCTGTGTCCCCCGCTGAGTCCCCTCTGTGTCCCCGATGTGTCCCGCTGTATCCTCGCTGTGTCCCCAGCTGTCTCCCGCTTTGTCCCATGCTGTGTCCCACTGTGTCCTCGCTGTGTTTCCTGGCTGTGTCCCGCTGTGTCCCCGCTTTGTCCCCCGCTGTGTCCCACTTTGTCCCGCTGTGTACCATACTGTGTCCTGCTATATTCCCGTAGTGTGCCCGCTGTGTCCCGCTGTGTCCCGTGGTGTCCCGCTTTGTCCCCCGCTGTGTCCCTCGGTGAGTCCCCGCTGTGTCCTGCTCTGTCCTCCTTGTGTCCCCCTCTGTGTCCCGCTGTGTCTACTGCTGTGTCCCTGCTGTGTCCCGCTCTGTCTCGCTGTGTCCCGCTGTGTCCTCACTGTGTCCCACGCTGTGTTCCGCTGTGTCCTTGCTGTGTCCCCTGATGTGTCCCTTTGTGTCCACAGTTGTGTACCCGCTGTGTCCCGCTGTGTCCCCGCTGTATCGACGCTGTGTCCCGCATGATTCCGCTGTGTCCCGCTATGTACTCCTCTGTGTCCCGCTGTGTCCCCTGCTGTGTCCCGCTGTGTCCTGCTGTGAACTGCTGTGTCCCGCGCTGTGTCCCGCTGTGTCCCGCTGTGTCCCCTGCTTGTCCCGATGTGTCTACTGCTGTGTCCCTGCTGTGTCCCACTGTGTTCCGCTGTGTCCTCGCTATGTCCCCCGATGTGTCCCTTTGTTTCCCCAGCTGTGTAGCCCGCTGTGTCCTGCTATGTCCCCTCTGTGTCCTCGCTGTGTTCCCCGCTGTGTCCCCTCTGTGTCCTCGCTGTGTTCCCCGCTGTGTCCCGCTGTGTACCCCTCTGTGTCCCCCTCTGTGTCCCGCTTTGTCTCCCGCTGTGTCCCGCTGTGTCCCGCTGTGTACAGCTGTGTCCCCCGCTGAGTCCCGCTGTGTCCCCGCTGTGTCCCGCTGTGTCTCACCTGTATCCCCCGCTGTGTCCATCTGTGTCCCGCTGTGTCCCCCGCTGTGTCCCCTGCTGTGTCCCGCTCTGTCCCCGTTGTGTCACGCTGTTTCCCCCGCTATGTCCCACTGTGTCCTCGCTGTGTCCCCCGCTGTATCCCGCTGTGTCTTCGCTGTGTCCCCCGCTGTGTCCCTCTGTGTCCTCCGCTGTGTCCCACTGTGTCCCCCAGTGTCCCTGCTGGGACCCGCTCTGTCCGGCTATGTCCGGCTGTGTCCCGCTGTGTCTCCTGCTGTGTCCCACTTTTTCCCCGCTGTGTCCCCCGCTGTGTCTCGCTGTGTCCGGCTGTGTCCTCACTGTGTCCCAATGTGTCCCCGCTGTGTCCCCCGCTGTGTCCCCCGCTGAGTCCCCCGCTCTGTACCACTGTGTCCACCACTCTGTCCCCCACTTTGCCCCACTGTGTCCCCCCTGTGTCCGGGCTGCGTCCCCGCTGTTCTCCGGTGTGTCTGTACTGTGCCCCGCTGTGTTCTGCTGTGTCCACGCTGTGTATCGCTATGTCCTCCTGTGACCCGCTGTGTACCAATGTAAACACAGCAGAGTTCCCTGCTGTGTCCCCCCTGTGTCCCGCTGTGTCCCTGCTGTC
>NW_012311491.1:0-2329 GCF_000151885.1 Dipodomys ordii | reverse complement strand
AGATTCTGCTTCTTCTGCTTCTCCTTCTGTTTCAGGTTCTGCTTCTGCTTCTTCGCATTCTTATGCTTCTGCTTCTCCTGCTTCTGCTTCTTCTGCTTCCCCTCCTTCTCTTTCTGCTTCTCCTTCTGCTTCTGCTTCGTGTCCTTCTCCTGTTTCTTCTGCTTGTTCTTCTCCTGTTTCTGCATTTCCTGCTTCTCCTTCTGCTGCTCTTTCTGTTTCTCCTGCTGCTTTTCCTTGTACTGCTCCTTCTTCTGCTTCTCTTTCCGCTTCTACTCCTGTTTCTCCTTCTCCTTCTCCTTCTAGTTCTTCTGCTTTTCCTTCTGCTTCTCCTTCTGCTTCTGAATCTTCTGCTTCTTCTGCTACTGCCTCTGCTTCTTCTGTTTCTTCTGCTTCTCCTTTTGCTTTTGCTTCTCTTTCTGCTTCTGCTTCTCCTTCTGCTTCTCCAGATTCTGCTTCTTCTGCTTCTCCTGCTTCTCCTTCTGCTTCTGCTTCTGCTTCTGTTTCTCCTTCTCCTTCTTCTGCTTCTCCTTCTGATTCTCCTTCTGCTTCTTCTTCTTCTGCTTTACCTGCTTCTCTTTCTGCTTCTCCTTCTCCTTCTCCTTCTGTTTCTCTTTCTCCTTCCTGTTTTTCTGCTTTTCCTTCTGCTTCTGCTACACCTGCTACTGCTTCTACTTCTTCTGTTTCTTCTGCTTCTCCTTCTGCTTTTGATTCTCTTTCTGCTTCTGCTTCTCGTTCTGCTTCTTATTCTGCTTCTCCAGATTCTGCTTCTTCTGCTTCTCCTGCTTCTCCTTCTGCTTCAGGTTCTGCTTCGGTTTCTTCGCATTCTTATGCTTCTGCTTCTCCTGCTTCTGCTTCTTCTGCTTTCCCTCCTTCTGTTTCTGCTTCTCCTTCTGTTTCTGCTTCTCCTTCTGCTTCTGCTTCTTGTCCTTCTCCTGTTTCTTCTGCTTCTGCTTCTCCTGTTTCTGCATCTCCTGCTTCTCCTTCTGCTTCTCTTTCTGCTTCTCCTGCTGCTTTTCCTTCTCCTGCTCCTTCTTCTGCTTCTCTTTCTGCTTCTCCTTCTGTTTCTCCTTCTCCTTCTCCTTCTCGTTCTTCTGCTTTTCCTTCTGCTTCTCCTTCTGCTTCTACATCTTCTGCTACTGCCTCTGCTTCTTCTGTTTCTTCTGCTTCTCCTTATGCTTCTCCTTCTGCTTTTGTTTCTCTTTCTGCTTCTGCTACTCCTTCTGCTTCTCCAGATTCTGCTTCTTCTGCTTCTCCTGTATCTCCTTATGCTTCAGGTTCTGCTTCTGCTTCTTCGGCTTCTTCTGCTTCTGCTTCTCCTGCTGCTGCTTCTGCTGCTGCTCCTGCTTCTATTTCTGCTTTTCCTTCTGTTTCTGCTTCTCCTTCTGCTTCTGCTTCTTCTCCTTCTTATGTTTCTTCTGCTTCTGCTTCTCCTGCTTCTGCTTCTCCTGCTTCTCGTTGTGCTTCTCTTTCTGCTTCTCTTTCTGCTTCTCTTTCTGCTTCTCCTTCTCCTTCTTCTGCTTCTCCTTCTGCTTCTTCTGCTTCTGCTTCTTCTTCAATTTCTCCTTCTGCTTCTCATTCTGCTTCTGCGTCTTCTGTTTCTTCTGCTTCTCTTGCTTCTGCTTCTCCTGCTTCTCCTACTTCTCGTGCTGCTTCTCCTTCTGCGTCTCTTTCTGCTTCTGCTTATCCTTTTGCTTCTCCTACTCCTAATCCTTCTCTTTCGCCTTCTCCTTCTTGTTCTTCTGCTTGTCCTGGTGCTTCTGCTTCTGCTTATTCTACTATTTCTGTTTCTTCTGCTTCTGCTTCAGATTGTGCTTCTTCTGTTTCTCCTTCTGCTTCACATTCTGCTTCTGCTTCTTCGGCTTCTCCTGTTTCTTCTGCTTCTGCTTCTCCTGCTTCTTCTGGTTCTCCTGCTTCTCTTTCTGCTTCTCCTTCTGCTTCTGCTTCTCCTTCTGCTTCTGCATCTGCTCTTCCCCTTCTTCTGTTTCTTTTGCTTCTGTTTCTTCTGCTTCTTCTTCTGTTTCTTCTGATTCTACTTCTGCTTCTCCTTCTTCTCCTTCTCTTTCTGCTTCTTCTGATTCTCCTGCTTCTCCTTCTTGTTCTCCTTCTGTTTCTGCTTCTCTTTCTGCTTCTGCTTCTCCTTCTGCTGCTCCTTCTCCTTCTCCTTCTTCTGCTTCTCTCACTGCTTCTGCTTCTGCTTCTTTTGCTTATTCTTTTTCTTCTGCTTCAGCTTCTCCTGCTTCTGCTTCTTCTGCTTCTACTGCTTCTCCTTATACTTCTCCTTATGCTTCTCCTTATGCTGCTGCTGCTTCTTCTTCTTCTTCGTCTTCTC
>NW_012311490.1:0-2329 GCF_000151885.1 Dipodomys ordii | reverse complement strand
AGGCGGATAACGGGAACACAGCGGGACACAGCTGGGGACTACAGGGACACAGCAGGTACACAGCGGGACAAAGCGTGGACAGTGGGACAAAGCGTGAGACAGCGGGACTCAGCGGGGGACACAGCAGGACATAGCGGGGTACACAGCGGGACACAGCATGGGACACAGCGGGTTACAAAGCGGGACACAGTGGGGGACACAGCGAGGACACGGCGGAAAACAGCGCGGGACAGCGTGGACACAGCAGTACAGAGCAGGACAAAGAAGGACACTGCGGGACACAGCGGGACACAGCGGGAGATACAGCGAGGACACAGTGGGACACAGCAGAAACCAGCGGGGCACAGCGCGGGACACATCGGGAGACAGCAGGGACACAACGGGGGACAGCGGGGACGCAGCGGGACACAGACGGGGACAGCAGGGACACAGCAAGGACACAGCGGGGACACAGCGGGACACAGCGGGGACACAGCGGGGACACAACGGGACACAGCCAGGACACAGCAGGGACACAGCGGGACACAACTGACACAGCGGGACACAGCAGGACACAGCAGGGGACACAGAGGGGGAGAGCAGATACACACCGGGGGACAACGTGGACACAGCAGGACACAGCGGGGGACAGCGGGGACTCAGCGGAACACAGCAAAACACAGAAGGGGACACAGCAGGGACATAGCGGGGACACAGCAGGACTCAGAGGGACACAGCGCGGGACAACAGGACACAGTCTGGGACAGCTGGAAACAGATGGGGACAGGGTGACATAGCAGGGGACACAGTGGGGACTCAGCGGGAAACAATCGGACACAGCAGGACACAGCAGGACATAGTGGGGGACACAGCGGGGGAGAGCCGGGACACACCGGGGGACAACGCGGACACAGCGGGACACAGCAGGGGACAGCGGGGACTCAGCGGGACACAGCGGGACACAGCGGGGACACAGCGGGACACAGCGGGGACACAGAGGGGACACAGCGGGACACAGCGTGGACACAGCGGGGACACAGCGGAACACAGCGGGACACAGCGGGACACAGCAGGACACAGCGGGACACAGCGGGGACACAACGGGACACAGCGGGAAACAGAGTGACACAGCGGGGACACAGCGGGGGACACAGCGAGGACACAGGGGTACACAGCGGGACAGAGCGGGGACACAGCGGGACACAGTGGGACACAGCTGGACACAGCGGGAGACACAACGGGACATAGCGGGACACAGCGGGACACAGCGGGACACAGCGGGGACACAGCGGGGGACATAGCAGTGGACACAGCGGGACACAGCATGGACATAGCGACGGAGAGCGTTGACACAACGGGACACAGCGGGGACACAGCAGGGACACAGCGGGACACAGCGGGGTCCCAGCGGCACACAGCTGGACACAGCGGGGACAAAGTGAGAACAGAGCGGGACACAGCGTCGACCCAGCGGGGACACAGCAGGACACAGCGGGAGAGAGCGGGGACACAGAGGGACACAGCGGGACACAGCTGGGACACAGCAAGGACACAGCGGGACACAGCAGGGCCAAGGCAGTGGACAAAGCGGGACACCGTGGGAGACGCAGTGGGACACAGCAGGACACAGCGCTACACAGCGGAGACATAGCGGGGGAGACAGCGAGGACACAGCGGGACACACAATGTTCACATCGGGGGACAGCGGGGACACAGCGGGACACAGCGGGACACAGCGGGGACACAGCGGGGACAAAGCTTGGGACAGCATGGAGACACAGCGGGACACAACAAGATGCAGCAGGGACACAGCAGGGACACAGAGGGACACAGCGGGGGACATAGAGGCGGACAAATCGGGACACAGCGGGACACAGCGGGACACAGCTGGGGACACAGCTGGGGACACAGCGGCGTCACAGGGGGACACAGCGTGGACACAGCGGGGACAAAGCGCGGACATAGCGGGACACTCGGGGGACACAGCGAGGACACAGCGGGATACAGTGGGGGACACAGCGGGAGACAGCGGGACAAAACGGGACACAGCGGGACACTGCCGGGGACAGCGGGGACACAGCGGGGACAAGGCGGTGACACAGTGGAACAGAGCGGGGATACAGCGGGACACAGTGGGACACAGCTGGACACAGGGGGAGACACAACGGGACACAGCGGGGACAGAGCGGGACACAGAGGGTGACAAAGCGGGAGACACAGCGGGCCACAGCGCGGACACAGCGGGACACTGCGGGACACTGAGGGACATAGTGGCGACAGAGCGGGACACAGCGGGGACACAGCGGAGGACACAGCGGGGGACAAAGCGAGACACCACGGGAAACAGCGG
>NW_012311489.1:0-2329 GCF_000151885.1 Dipodomys ordii | reverse complement strand
CATTGTTCTCTTTCTTCTGCTTCTGTTATTCCTGCATCTTCTGTTTCTTCTGCTTCTCATTCTGCTTCTCATTCTGCTTCTGCTTCTCCTTCTGCTTCTCTTATTGCTTCTGCTGCTCTTCTTTCTCCTTCTACTACTTCTACTTATCCTTCAGCTTCTGCTTCTTCTGCTTCTCCTGCTTCTCCTTCTGCATCTTCTTCTGCTTCTTCTTCTCCTTTTGCTTCTCCTTCTGCTTCGACTGCTTCTCCTTCTGCTTCTCCTTCTGCTTCTGCTTCTGTTTCTCCTTCTCCTTCTGGTGCTTCTGCTTTTCCTTCTGCTTCTCTTTGTGCTTCTGCTGCAACTGCTACTGCTTCGGCTTCTTCTGTTTCTTCTGCTTCTCCTTCTGCTTTTGATTCTCTTTCTGCTTCTGCTTCTCCTTCAGCTTGTCATTCTGCTTCTCCAGATTCTGCTTTTCCTGCTTCTCCTGCTTCTCCTTCTGCTTCAGGTTCTGCTTCTGCTTCTTCGGTTTCTTATGCTTCTGCTTCTCCTGCTTCTGCTTCTTCTGCTTCCCCTCCTTCTCTTTCTGCTTCTCCTTCTGCTTCTGCTTCTCCTTCTGCTCATTCTCCTTCTTCTGTTTCCTCTTCTTCTTCTTCTTCTTCTTTCTTCTTCTTCTTCTTCTTCTTCTTCTTCTTCTTCTTCTTCTTCTTCTTCTTCTTCTTCTTCTTCTTCTTCTTCTTCTTCTTCTTCTTCTTCTTCTTCTTCTTCTTCTTCTGCTTCTCCCGCTTCTGGTTCTTCTGCTTCTCCTGCTTGTCCTTCTGCTTCTGCTTCTCCTTTTCCTTCTTCTGCTTCTCTTTCTGCTTCTGCTTCTGCTTCTTCTGATTCTCCAACTTCTCCTTCTCCTTCTCTTCTGTTTCTGCTTCTTTTTCTGCATCTGCATCTCCTTCTGCTTCAACTTCTGCTGCTCCTTCTCCTTCTTCTTTTTCTCCCTCTGCTTCGGCTTCTGCTTCTTATGCTTCTTTTTTTCTTCTGCTTCTACTGCTTCTGCTTCTTCTGCTTCTTCTGCTTCTACTTCTCTTTCTGCTTCTGCTTCTCCTGCTTGATTTTCTGCTTCTTCTGCTGCTTCTCCTTCTACTGCTTCTTCTACTTCTCCTTCTGCTTCTCTTTTTTGCTTCTCCTTCTGCTTCTGCTTCTTCTGTTTCTCCTGCCTGAAATTCTGGTTCTACTTCTTCTGCTGCTTCTTCTTCTACTTCTACTTCTCCTTCTTCTCTTTCGGCTTCTCCTGCTTCTGCATCTTGTGCTTCTCCTTCTTCTCTTTCTGCTTCTCATTCCGCTTCTGCTTGTCCTTCTGCTTCTACTTCTCCTCCTTCTCCTTCTCCTACTTCTGCTTCTCCTTCAGCTTCTGATTCTTCTGCTTCTCCTTCTTCTCCTTCTGCATCTCCTTCTGCTTGTGCTTGTGCTTATGCTTCGTCTTCTGCCTCTGCTTCTCCTTCTACTTCTTTTGCTTCTCCTTTTGCTTCTGCTTCTTCTGTTTTCCTGCTTCTCCTTCTGCTTCTGCTTCTCCTGCTTCAACTGCTTCTCCTTCTGCATCTTCTTCTGCTTCTGCTTCTCCTTCTCCTTCTTCTGCTTCTCCTTCTGCTTCTTCTTCTTCTGCTTTACCTGCTTCTCTTTTTGCTTCTCCTTTTCTTCTCCTGTTTCTCCTTCTCCTCGTTCTTCTGCTTTTCCTTCTGCTTCTCCTTCTGCTTCTGGTACAACTGCTACTGCTTCTAATTCTTCTGATTCTTCTGCTTCCCTTTCTGCTTTTGATTCTCTTTCTGCTTCTGCTTCTCCTTCTGCTTCTCATTCTGCTTCTCCAGATTCTGCTTCTACTGCTTCTCCTGCTTCTCCTTCTGCTTCAGGTTCTACTTCTTCTTCTTCGGATTCTTATGCTTCTGCTTCTCCTGTTTCTGCTTCTCCTGTTTCTCCTTCTGCTGCCCTTTCTGCTTCTCCTGTTGCTTTTCCTTCTCCTGCTCCTTCTTCTGCTTCTCTTTCTGCTTCTCCTTCTGTTTCTCCTTCTCCTTCTCCTTCTCGTTCTTCTGCTTTTCCTTCTGCTTCTCCTTCTGCTTCTGCATCTTCTGCTGCTTCTGCTACTGCTTCTGCTTCTTCTGTTTCTTCTACTTCTTCTGCTTCTCCTTCTGCTTTTGCTTCTCTTTCTGCTTCTGCTTCTCCTTCTGCTTCTCCAGATTCTGCTTCTTCTCCTTTTCCTGCTTCTCCTTCTGCTTCAGGTTCTGCTTCTGCTTCTTCGTCTTCTTCTGCTTCTGATTCTCCTAAATGCTGCTTCTTCTGCTTCTCCTGCTTCTCCTTCTGCTTTTCC
>NW_012311488.1:0-2329 GCF_000151885.1 Dipodomys ordii | reverse complement strand
GAAGTAGGAGAAGGAGAAGGAGGAGAAGCAGAAGGAGAAGCATTAAGCAGAATGAGAAGCAGAAAGAGAAGCAGGAGAAGCACAAGAAGCAGAAGCAGGAGAAGCCGAAATAGAAGAAGCAGAAGAAGCAGAAACATTAGCAGAAGGAGAAGCAGAAGCAGAAGGAGAAGCAGCAGAAGAAGTAGAACCAGAAATTCAGGCAGGAGAAACAGAAGAAGCAGAAGCAGAAGCAGAAGGAGAAGCAAAAAGAGAAGCACAAGGAGTATTAAAAGAAGCAGCAGAAGGAGAAGCAGCAGAAGAAGCAGAAAAACAAGCAGGAGAAGCAGAAGCAGAAAGAGAATTAGAAGCTGAAGAAGCAGAACCAGAAGAAGAAGCAGTAGAAGCATAAGAAGCAGAAGCAGGAGAAGCAGAAGCAGAAGAAAAAGAAGAAGCATAAGAAGCAGAAGTAGAAGCAGAGGGAGAAACAGAAGAAGGAGAAGGAGCAGCAGAAGGTGAAGCAGAAGGAGATGCAGAAGAAGAAAGAGAAGCAGAAACAGAAGGAGAAGTTGGAGAATCAGAAGAAGCAGAAGCAGAAAGAGAAGCAAAAGAGGGAGAAGGAGAAGCAGAAGCAGAAGGACAATCAGGAGAAGCAGAAGAAACAGAAGCGGGAGAAGCAGAAGAAGAAGAAGAAACAGAAGAAGGAGAAGGAGCAGAAGGAGAAGCAGAAGCAGAAGGAGAAGCAGAAATAGAAACAGAAGCAGAAGAAGCAGTTGCAGGAGAACCAGAAGCAGAAGAAACAGAAGAAGCTGAAGAAGCAGAAGGAGAACCTGAAGCAGAAGGAGAAGCAGAAACATCAGAAGCTGGAAAAGCAGAAGAAGCAGAAGCAGGAGAAGCAGAAACAGAAGGAGAAGCAGAAAGAGGAGGGGAAGCAGAAGAAGCAGAAGCAGGAGAAGCAGAAGCATAAGAATCCGAAGAAGCAGAAGCAGAACCTGAAGCAAAAGCAGAAGCAGGAGAAGCAGAAGAAGCAGAATCTGGAGAAGCTAAATGAGAAGCTGAAGGAGAAGCAGAAGCTGAAAGAGAATCAAAAGCATAAGGAGACGCAGAAGAAACAGAAGAAGCAGTAGCAGTTGCAGCAGAAGCAGAAGGAGAAGCAGAAAGAAAAGCAGAAGAACGAGAAGGAGAAGGAGAAACAGAAGGAGAAGCAGAAGGAGAATCAGAAGGAGAAGCAGCAGAAGCAGAAGAAGCAGAAGGAGAAGCAGAAGGAGAAACAGAAGCAGAAGAAGCAGCAGAAGGAGAAGCAGAAGCAGAAGAAGATGCAGAAGGAGAAGCAGAAGAAGCAGAAGCAGAAGGAGAAGTAGAAGTAGGAGAAGGAGAAGGAAGAGCCGCAGAAGCAATAGGATTAGCAGAAGGAGAAGCAGAAGCAGAATGAGAAGCAGTAGAAGCAGAAGAAGCAGGAAAAGAAGAAGCAGAAGAAAGAGAAGAAGAAGAAGAAGAAGAAGAAGAAGAAGAAGAAGCAGCAGCAGCAGCAGAAGCAGCAGAAGCAGCAGCAGCAGCAGCAGCAGCAGAAGAAGAAGAAGCAGAAGAAGAAGAAGAAGCAGAAGAAGAAGAAGAAGAAGAAGAAGAAGAAGAAGAAGAAGAAGAAGAAGAAGAAGAAGAAGAGGAAGAAGAAGAAGAAGAAGAAGGAGAAGAAGAAGAAGAGGAAGAAGAAGAAGAAGAAGAAGAAAAAGAAAAAGGAGGAGGAGGAGGAGGAGGAGAAGGAGAAGCATAAGGAGAAGCAGTAGAAGCAGAAGAAGCAGAAGCAGGAGAAGCAGAAGCAGAAGAAAAAGAATAAGCAAAAGAAGCAGAATCAGAGGGAGAAGCAGAAGAAGGAGAAGGAGCAGAAGGAGAAGGAGAAGCAGAAGGAGAATCAGAAGGAGAAGCAGAAGAATGAGAAGCAGAAGCAGAAGAAGCAGCAGAAGGAGAAGCAGAAGCAGAAGAAGATGCAGAAGGAGAAGCAGGAGAAGCAGAAGAAGCAGAAGCAGAAGGAGAAACTGAAGTAGGAGAAGGAGAAGGAGAAGGAAGGACAGCAGAAGCAATAGGAGAAGCAGAAGGAGAAGCAGAAGAAGAATGAGAAGCAAAAAGAGAAGCAGTAGAAGCAGAAAAACCAGGAGAAGCAGAAGAAAGAGAAGATGAAGAAGAAGAAGAAGAAGAAGAAGAAGAAGAAGATGAAGAAGAAGAAGAATAATAAGAAGATGAAGAATAAGAAGAAGAATATTAAGGAGAAGCATAAGGAGAAGTATTGGAAGTAGCAGTTGATGCAGGAGAAGCTGAAGATATATAATAAGCATAAGAAGCAGGAGCTTAAGCAGTG
>NW_012311487.1:0-2329 GCF_000151885.1 Dipodomys ordii | reverse complement strand
AGAACATTAGCAGAAGGAGAAGCAGAAGCAGAAGGAGAAGCAGCAGAAGAAGTAGAACCAGAAATTCAGGCAGCAGAAACAGAAGAAGCAGAAGCAGAAGCAGAAGGAGAAGCAAAAAGAGAAGCACAAGGAGTAGTAAAAGAAGCAGCAGAAGGAGAAGCAGCAGAAGAAGCAGAAAAACAAGCAGGAGAAGCAGAAGCAGAAAGAGAATTAGAAGCTGAAGAAGCAGAACCAGAAGAAGAAGCAGTAGAAGCATAAGAAGCAGAAGCAGGAGAAGCAGAAGCAGAAGAAAAAGAAGAAGCATAAGAAGCAGAAGTAGAAGCAGAGGGAGAAACAGAAGAAGGAGAAGGAGCAGCAGAAGGTGAAGCAGAAGGAGATGCAGAAGCAGAAACAGAAGGAGAAGTTGGAGAATCAGAAGAAGCAGAAGCAGAAAGAGAAGCAAAAGAGGGAGAAGGAGAAGCAGAAGCAGAAGGACAATCAGGAGAAGCAGAAGAAGCAGAAGCGGGAGAAGCAGAAGAAGAAGAAGAAGAAACAGAAGAAGGAGAAGGAGCAGAAGGAGAAGCAGAAGCAGAAGGAGAAGCAGAAATAGAAACAGAAGCAGAAGAAGCAGTTGCAGGAGAAGCAGAAGCAGAAGAAAGAGAAGAAGCTGAAGAAGCAGAAGGAGAACCTGAAGCAGAAGGAGAAGCAGAAGCATCAGAGGCTGGAAAAGCAGAAGCAGAAGATACCGAACAAGCAGAAGAAGCAGAAGCAGAACGAGAAGCAGAAGAAGAAGAAGGAGAAAGAGAAGGATTAGGAGTAGGAGGAGCAGAAGCAGAATTAGAAGCAGAAAGAGAAGCAGAAGACGAAACAGAAGAAGCAGAAGCAGGAGAAGCAGAAGCAGAAGCAGAATGAGAAGCACAAGAAGGAGAAATTGAAGGAGAAGGAGAATGAGACAGAGAAGCAGAAGGAGAAGTAGGAGAAGCAGGAGAAGGAGAAGCAGGAGAAGCAGAAGCAGAAGAAACAGAAGAAGGAGAAGAGCAGAAGCAGAAGGAGAAACAGAAGCAGAAGGAGATGCAGAAGAAGCAGAAGCTGAAGCAGAAGAAACTGAAAAAGTAGAAAAAGAAGAAGAAGAAGAAGAAGAAGCAGGAAAAGAAGCAGAAGAAGAAGAAGGAGGAGAAAGAGAAGGATTAGGAGTAGGAGAAACAGACGGATAAGCAGAAGCAGAAAGAGAAGGAGAAGGAGAAGGAGAAGCAGGAGAAGCAGAAGAAGCAGAAGCAGGAGAAGCAGAAGCAGAATGAAAAGAAGAAGAAGGAGAAATTAAAACAGAAGTAGATGCAGAAGGAGAAGCAGAAGCAGAAGCAGAAGGAGAAGCAGAAGAAGGAGAAGGAGAAGCAGAAGGATAAGAATAAAGAGAAACAGAAGGAGAAGCAGGAGAAGCAGAAGCAGGAGAAGCAGAAGAAATAGAAGAAGGAGAAGAAGCAGAAGGAGAAGCAGAAACCGAAGGAGAAGCAGAAATAGAAGCAGAAGAAGCTGAAGAAGCAGAAGCAGAAACTGAAGCGGAAGGAGAAGCAGAAGAAGCAGAATCTGGAGAAGAAGAAGGAGAACCAGAAGGAGAAGCAGAAGCAGAAAGAGAAGCAAAAGCAGAAGGAGAAGCAGAAGAAACAGAAGAAGCAGAAGCAGTAGCAGAAGAAGCTGAAGATGCAGAAGCAGAAAGAGAAGCAGAAGGAATAGCAGAAGAACGAAAAGGAGAAGGAGAAACAGAAGGAGAAGAAGAAGGAGAAGCAGAAGGAGAATCAGGAAAGGCAGAAGAAGCAGAATCAGACGGAGAAGCAGAAGAAGGAGAAGGAGAAGCAGAAGCAGAAGAAGAAGCAGACGAAAAGCACAAGCAGAAGGAGATGCAGAAGGAGAAGCAGGAGAAGCAGAAGAAGCAGAAGCAGAAGGAGAGAAGAAGTAGAAGAAGCAGAATCAGAAGAAGCACAAGCAGAAGTAGAAAGAGAAGCCGACGAAGAGAAGCAGAACGAGAAGCAGGAGAAGCAGAAGAAGCAGAAGCGGGAGAAGCAGAAGAAGAAGAAACAGAAGAAGGAGAAGGAGCAGAAGCAGAAGGAGAAGGAAAAGCAGAAGGAGAAGCAGAAAGAGAAGCAGGAAAAGCAGAAGAAGCAGAAGCCGGAGAAGCAGAAACAGAAGGAGAAGCAGAAAGAGGAGGGGAAGCAGAAGAAGCAGAAGCAGGAGAAGCACAAGTATAAGAATCCGAAGAAGCAGAAGCAAAACCTGAAGCAAAAGCGGAAGCAGGAGAAGCAGAAGAAGCAGAATCTGGAGAACCTGAATGAGAAGCTGAAGGAGAAGCAGAAGC
>NW_012311486.1:0-2329 GCF_000151885.1 Dipodomys ordii | reverse complement strand
AGAAGCAGGTAAAGCAGAAGAAGAAGAAGCAGAAGGAGAATCAGAAGGAGAAGCAGAAGAAGGAGAAGGAGAAACAGAAGCAGAAGAAGATGCAGAAGGAGAAGCAGGAGAAGCATAAGAAGCAGAATCTGGAGAAGCAGAAGGAGAAGCCGAAGCAGAAAGAGAAGCAAAAGCAGAAGGAGAAGCAGAAGAAACAGAAGAAGCAGAGGAAGTAGCAGAAGAAGCAGAAGATTCAGAAGCAGAAGGAGAAGCAGAAGGAAAAGCAGAAGAACTAGAAGGAAAAGGAGAAACAGGGGTAGAAGCAGAAAGAGAAGCAGAAGAAGGAGCAGTAGAAGGAAAAGCAACAGGAGAAACAGAAAGAGCAGCAGAAGGAGAAGCAGGAAATGCAGAAACAGGAGACGAACAAGCAGAAGAAACAGGAGAAGGACAAGAAGCAGAAGCAGAAGGAGAAGCAGAAAGAGAAGGAGGGGAAGCAGAAGAAGCAGAAGCAGGAGAAGCAGAAGCATAAGAATTCGAAGAAGCAGAAGGAGAACCTCAGGGAGAAGGAGAAGCAGGAGAAGCAGAAGAAGCAGAATCTGGACAAGCAGAATGAGAATCAGAAGGAGAAGCAGAAGCAGAAAGAGAATCAAAAGCAGAAGGAGAATCAGAAGAAACAGAAGAAATAGAAGCAGTAGCAGTTGTAGCAGAAGCAGAACGAGAAGCAGAAGGAAAAGCAGAAGAACAAGAAGGAGAAGGAGAAACAGAAGGAGAAGCAGACGGAGAAGCAGAAAGAGAAGCAGGTAAAGCAGAAGAAGAAGCAGAAGAAGAATAAGAAGGAGAAGCAGAAGAAGGAGAAGGAGAAGCAGAAGCAGAAAATATGCAGAAGGAAAAGCAGAAGAAGCAGAAGCAGAAGGAGAAGCAGGAAAAGCAGAAGAAGCAGAAGCAAAAGGAGAAGCAAAAGAAGGAGAAGGAGAAGCAGAGGCAGAAGAAGAAGCATAAGGCCAAGCACAAGCAGAAGGAGATGCAGAAGGAGAAGCAGAAGAAGCAGAAGATGAAGGAGAAGCAGAAGTAGGAGAAGGAGAAGGAGGAGAAGCAGAAGCAGAAGGAGAAGCAGAAGCGGAATGAGAAGCAGAAAGAGAAGCAGGAGAAGCACAAGAAGCAGAAGCAGGAGAAGCCGAAAGAGAAGAAGTAGAAGAAGCAGAATCAGAAGTAGAAGCAGAAGCAGAAGGAGAAGCAGCAGAAGAAGTAGAATTAGAAATTCAGGCAGGAGAAACAGAAGAAGCAGAAGCAGAAGCAGAAGGCGAAGCAAAAAGAGAAGGAGAAGGAGAAGAAGCAGCAGAAGGAGAAGCAGCAGAAGAAGCAGAAAAACAAGCAGGAGAAGCAGAAGCACAAAGAGAAGTAGAAGCAGAAGAAGCAGAAGCAGAAGAAGAAGCAGTAGAAGCATAAGAAGCAGAAGCACGAGAAGCAGAAACAGAAGAAATAAAGAAGCATAAGATGCTGAAGCAGATGGAGAAACAGAAGTAGGAGAAAGAGCAGCAGAAGGTGAAGCAGACGGAGATGCATAAGCAGAAAGAGAAGCAGAAACAGAAGGAGAAGAAGAAGGAGAAGTTGGAGAATCAGAAGAAGCAGAAGCAGAAAGAGAAGGAGAAGCAGAAGGAGAAGGACAAGCAGGAGAAGCAGAAGAAGCAGAAGCAGGAGAAGAAGAAGAAGAAGAAACAGAAGAAAGAGAAGGAGCAGAAGGAGAAGCAGAAGCAGAAGGAGAAGCAGAAAGAGAAGCAGAAGAAGCAGAAGAAGCAGTAGCAGGAGAAGCAGAAGCAGAAGAAACAGAAGAAGCCCAAGAAGCAGAAGGAGAACCTGAAGCAGAAGGAAAAGCAGAAGCAGCAGAAACTGGAAAAGCAGAAGCAGAAGAAACAGAACAAGGAGAAGAAGCAGAAGCAGAACGAGAAGCAGAAGAAGAAGAAGGAGAAAGAGAAGGATTAGGAGTAGGAGGAGCAGAAGGAGAATCAGAAGCAGAAAGAGAAGCAGAAGGAGAAGCAGAAGGAGAAACAGAAGAAGCAGAAGTAGGAGAAGCAGAATAAGAATGAGAAGCACAAGAAGGAGAAATTGAAGGAGAAGGAGAATGAGACGGAGAAGCAGAAGGAGAAGTAGGAGAAGCAGAAGAAGAAGCAGGAGAAGCAGAAGCAGAAGAAACAGAAGAAGGAGAAGAGCAGAAGCAGAAGCAGACGGAGAAGCAGAAGCAAAAGGAGAAGCAGAAGAAGCAGAAGCTGAAGCAGAAGAAGAAGAAACAGAAGAAGCAGAAGAAGAAGCAGCAGGAGAAGCAGAAGAAGAAGAAGGAAAAGGAGAAAGAGAA
>NW_012311485.1:0-2329 GCF_000151885.1 Dipodomys ordii | reverse complement strand
TTTTTTTAGCTGATTTATATTTAGTTATTATTTTTGGATAAGTAGATTTTTTTAATAGGTAGAAGATTTGCAGTACAAGAAGTATTTTAGTTGAATTTAAGAATAAGAATAAGAAGAAGAAGAAGAAGAAGAAGTAGAATTTGTAGTATTAGTTGCAGAAGTAGAAGAAGAAGAAGTAGAAGAAGAAGAAGAATATGAAGAAGAAGAAGAAGAAGAAGAAGAAGAAGAAGAAGAAGAAGAAGAAGAAGAAGAAGAAGAAGAAACAGAAGAAGGAGAAGGAGCAGAAGGAGAAGCAGAAGCAGAAGGAGAAGCAGAAAGAGAAGCAAAAGAAGCAGAAGAAACAGTAGCAGGAGAAGGAGAAGCAGAAGAAACAGAAGAAGCCGAAGAATCAGAAGGAGAACCTGAAGCAGAAGGAGAAGCAGAAGCAGCAGAAGCTGGAAAAGCAGAAGCAGAAGAAACCGAACAAGCAGAAGAAGCAGAAGCAGAACGAGAAGCAGAAGAAGAAGGAGAAAGAGAAGGATTAGGAGTAGGAGGAGCAGAAGCAGAATAAGAAGCAGAAAGAGAAGCAGAAGAAGAAGCAGAAGGAGAAACAGAAGAAGCAGAAGCAGGAGAAGCAGAAGCAGAATGAGAAGCACAAGAAGGAGAAATTGAAGGAGAAGGAGAAGGAGACGGAGAAGCAGAAGGAGAATTAGGAGAAGCAGAAGAAGAAGAAGCAGGAGAAGCAGAAACAGAAGAAACAGAAGGAGAAGAGCAGAAGCAGAAGGAGAAGCAGAAGGCGAAGCAGAAGAAGAAGAAGCTGAAGCAGAAGAAAAAGAAACAGATAAAGCAGAAGAAGCAGAATAAGCAGCAGCAGGAGAAGCAGAAGAAGAAGAAGGAGAAGGAGAAAGAGAAGGATTAGGAGTAGGAGAAAGAGAAGGATAAGCAGAAGCAGAAAGAGAAGGAGAATGAGAAGGAGAAGCAGGAGAAGCAGAAGAAGCAGAAGCAGGAGAAGCAGAAGCAGAAGAAACATAGGAAGGAGAAGAAGCAGAAGGAGAAGCAGAAACAGAAGGAAAAGCAGAAAGAGAAGCAGGAGAAGCAGAAGAAGCAGCAGCAGGAGAAGCAGAAGCAGAAGAAGCCGAAGAAGCAGAAGCAGAACCTGAAGCAGAAGGAGTAGCAGGAGAAGCAGAAGAAGCAGAATCTGAGAAGCAGAAGGAGAAGCAGAAGCAGAAAGAGAAGCAAAAGCAGAAGGAGAAGCAGAAGGGGAAGCAGAAGAAACAGAAGAAGCAGAGGCAGTAGCAGAAGAAGCAGAAGATGCAGAAGCAGAAGGAGAAGCAGAAGGAAAAGCAGAAGAAGGAGCAGGAGAAGGAAAAGCAGCAGGAGAAGCAGAAAGAGCAGCAGAAGCAGAAGCAGAAGTAGAAGCAGAAAAAGGAGAAGCAGAAGGAGAAGCATAAAGAGAAACAGAAGGAGAAGCAGAAGCAGGAGAAGCAGAATCAAAAGAAATAGAAGAAGGATAAGAAGCAGAAGCAGAAAGAGAAGCAGAAACAGAAGGAGAAATAGAAATAGAAGCTGAAGATGCTGAAGAAGCAGAAGCAGAACCTCAAGCAGAAGGAGAAGCAGGAGAAGCAGAAGAAGCAGAATCTGGAGAAGAAGGAGAACCAGAAGGAGAAGCAGACGCAGAAAGAGAAGCAAAAGCAGAAAGAGAAGCAGAAAGGGAAGCAGAAGAAACAGAAGAAGCAGAAGCAGAAGCAGTAGCAGAAGAAACTGAAGATGCAGAAGCAGATAGAGAAGCAGAAGGAATAGCAGAATAACGACAAGGAGAAACAGAAGGAGAAGAAGAATGAGAAGCAGAAGGAGAAGCAGGAAAAACAGAAGAAGCAGAAACAGACGGAGAAGCAGAAGAAGGAGAAGCAGAAGCAGAAGAAGAAGCAGAAGGAAAAGCACAAGCAGAAGGAGATGCAGAAGGAGTAGCAGGAGAAGCAGAAGAAGCAGAAGCAGAAGGAGAAGAAGAAGGAGAAGAAGCAGAATCAGAAGAAGCAGAAGGAGAAGTAGAAAGAGAAGCCGACGAAGAGAAGCAGAACGAGAAGCAGGAAAGCAGAAGAAGCAGAGCGGGAGAAGCAGAAGAAGAAGAAACAGAAGAAATAGAAGATGCAGAAGCAGAAGGAGGAGCAGAAACAGAAGGAGAAGCAGAAAGATAAGCAGGAAAAGCAGAAGAAGCAGAAGCAGGAGAAGCAGAAGCAGAAGAAACAGGAGAAGGACAAGAAGCAGAAGCAGAAGGAGAAGCAGAAACAGAAGGAGAAGCAGAAAGAGAAGGAGGGGAAGCAGAAGAAGCAGAAGCAGGAGAACCAGAAGC
>NW_012311484.1:0-2329 GCF_000151885.1 Dipodomys ordii | reverse complement strand
CCATTCTGTTCTCTTTCTATATATCCTGCTAACTTTACTTTTGCTATGAAGAAACAACTTCAGTATGATGCAATTCTATTGATCCAGAAAAAATAATATTAAACCATTCATAATGAAATGGAAAGACGTGGAACAAACTTATAGAAAGAAACTTTAGAAAACAAAACTCATAGAAAGAAAGACAGACTCAAAGAAATATAGGTTGCCTTATTTCCTCATTTGTTGTATTAGAATGTGCCTATAATTATACAAGTAAACACAGTTGGATGGTAAAAGAGAAAATATTACACTTAGACATCATAAATTATAAAGGATTCTAAACATTTATACAGTGAACTCAAAGGAGGATGCCCATTGGTGAGTATCACAAATTCTCAATAGCTATATGAATATTATCATATAAAATAATGTTCATCAAAATGACCTTCAAGAAATGATAATGAGAGTTCTTTTATTGTTTTGCTTTTTCCTTCTGTCTTCTGAAGCTGTTTTTTTTTTTTTTTGCACCTTTGGTCTTATATATAAGTTTGAAAAGTGCAAGGGGGAACAGAAATGGCGTAACAAAAGGTGAACAAATGCAGCAGTGCTACTCAATAGACACTACATTAAAACTGAACTATACAACTTGGGGGCAGGGAGGTTGAAAGGAAAAACTGGGAGAATATGAGGGAAGAGGTGACACTGTTCAAAGAAAATGTTCTCATTATCTGACTTATGTAATTGTAACCCTTGTGTACATCATTTTTACAAACTAAAAATGGACCTCATAAACAGGCCAGAGTAGCTCTACTAATCTTAGATAAAATAAGCTTTAAACTAAAAGTGGTATGAAAGTAAAAAGAGACAAAGAAGGACCTTAAATATTGATAAAGAAAAGTCTCCATCGGGGGATATAAGAATTCTGGGCTGGGAAGTTGGCTCAGTGGTAGAGCACTTGCCTTGCATGCATGAGGCACTGGGTTCGATTCCTCAGCACCACAAAAGCAGAACAAAGCCAGAAGTGGCGCTGTGGCTCAAGTGGTAGAGCACTCACTTTGATATGAAGAGCTGAGGGATAGTGCCCAGGCCCAGAGTTCAGGACCCATGACCGGACCCAAACAATCAACAACAACAACAAAAAAAATCTAAATATCAATGCCCTAAATCCTAGAGCTCCTAAATTTATCTACAAATACCACTTACCCTAAAATCATGCATACATCCAAACGGATTGTTGGTTGATTGAACACATCATTCTTACCTCTGGACAGGCCATCCAGGTAAAAACTTAGCAAAAAAAACTACAGAGATAAATAACTGCATTGACAAGCTCTAACAGATATCTACAAATTATTTAACCTAGCAGCATCACAATATATATTCCTCTCAGCAACCCATGGAACGTTCTCCAAAATAGATCATATCTTAGATCACAAGGAAAATCTGTGAAAATTCAAAAAGAAAAATGAAATTCTCCTTGTATCCTGTCAGACCACAATGGGACCAAATTAGATCTCAACATCAAAAGGCATCACAGAAAATTCTGAAACTCACAGAGACATTGCTAAATTATCAGTGAGTCACTGATGGGATGTGGAGGAAAGTTCCAACCTTTATGGAATTTAGTGAAAGTGAACACACAAAATACTGTCTCCCCTGGGAGACAACACAGGCAATATTCAGAGGAAAATTTATCCCTCCCTCCCTCTCTCTCTCTCCCTCTCTCTCTCTCTCTCTCTCTCTGTGTCTCTGTCTCTCTCTCTCTCATACACGCACCCACACACACACACACACAGACTTAGAGCAGTGTCTCTCCTGAGCTTGTTGGTTCCTCATCTGAGCAATGTACAAGCTCGAGCATGGCAGTTCCCTTGTCAGAACCAGAGGCTCCCACCCAAGGGGAACACTGCTCTAATAATGCAGAACCACCCTGCCTCTCCCTTTACCCAGGGCCAGACCTTTCCATTGGGAACAACCAGCCTTGACCCCCATTCACCAAAACCCTAGGCCCGGACACTGGGTCAAGGAATCCAGAGACAGATGACTCCTCAGAGCCCAGAGAGAAAACACAGCAAGCAGTCCTGGTGCCTCCAGAGAAGTGTCTGACTTGGGGTGGGAGGGTTGTTGGGGAATTTGATGGGGTCATAAAGGTTACATACATGGATGAACTACCTACTTCCAGCCTAGATGCTTCTGGGCTAATTGGTGGAAGGACCAGGAGCACCAGCAGAAGCAGGCAGAACTGGGAAATGTGATCACCCTGTGAGTACTGTTGACAGCTGGGCGGGGAACAGGACAGGTGTATGTGTGTCAGAGGGGATGTGTTCCTCCCAGATAGTCACCTTCTGAC
>NW_012311483.1:0-2330 GCF_000151885.1 Dipodomys ordii | reverse complement strand
AGGAGTAGGGAGCTAAGGAGATAGTATAAGCTGTAGGAGAATGAGAAGTCGATGCAGCAGAAGTAGAAGCTGTAGCAGAAGAAGATGCAGAAGGAGAAGCAATAGTAGCAGATGAATCTGAAGCAGATGGAGAATCAGAAGTAGGAGAAGGAGGAGAAAGAATGGCATCAGAATCATTAAGAGAAGCATTAGGAGAAGCAGAAGCAGAATAAGAAGCAAAAAGAGAAGCATTAGAAGCAGAAAAACCAGGTGAAGCAGAAGAAAGAGAAGAAGAAGAAGAAGATGAAGAAGAAGAAGAAGAAGAAGAAGAAGAAGAAGAAGAAGAAGAAGAAGAAGAAGAAGAAGAAGAAGAAGAAGAAGAAGAAGAAGAAGAAGAAGGAGAAGCATAAGGAGAAGCATAAGGAGAAGCATAAGGAGAAGCAGTAGATGCAGGAGAAGCAGAAGAAATAGAATAAGCAAAAGAAGCAGAAGCAGTGGGAGAAGCAGAAGAAGGAGAAGGAGCAGCAGAAGGAGAAGCAGAAGCAGAAAGAGAAGCAGAAACAGGAGAAAAAAAGGAGAAGCAGGAGAATCAGAAGAAGCAGAAGTAGAAACAGAAAGAAAAGTAGAAGAAGGAGAAGCAGAAGTAGAATCAGAAGAAACAGAAGAAGAAGAAGAAGAAGGAGAAGGCGAAAGAGAAGGAATAGGAGTAGGAGAAGCAAAAGAATAAGTAGAAGCAGAAAGAGACGCAGAAGGAGAAGCAGCACGAGAAGTAGGCGAAGCAGGAGAAGCAGAAGCAGGAGAAGCAGAAGAAACAGAAGATGCAGAAGCAGAATGAGAAGCAGAAGGAGAAATTGAAGCAGAAGCAGAAGCAGAAGGAGAAGCAGAAGCAGAAGGAGAAGCAGAAGAAGGAGAAGGAGAAGCAAAAAGAGAAGCACAACGAGAAGCAGGAGAAGCAGAAGCAGGAGATGCAGAAGCAGAAGAAACATAGGAAGGAGAAGAAGCAGAAGCAGAAGGAGAAGCAGAAACAGGAGGAAAAGCAGAAAGAGAAGCAGGAGAAGCAGAAGAAGCAGCAGCAGGAGAAGCAGAAGCAGAAGAAGCCGAAGAAGAAGAAGCAGAACCTGAAGCAGAAGGAGAAGCAGGAGAAGCAGAAGAAGCAGAATCTGGAGAAGCAGAAGGAGAAGCAGAAGCAGAAAGAGAAGCAAAAGCAGAAGGAGAAGCAGAAGGGGACGCAAAAGAAACAGAAGAAGCAGAGGCAGTAGCAGAAGAAGCATAAGATGCAGAAGCAAAAGGAGAAGCAGAAGGAAAAGCAGAAGAACGAGAAGGAGAAGGAGTAGGAGAAACAGAAGGAGAAGCAGAAAGAGAAGCAGAAGAAGGAGCAGGAGAAGGAAAAGCAGCAGGAGAAGCAAAAAGAGCAGCAGAAGGAGAAGCAGGAGATGCAGAAACTTGAGAAGCAGAAGCAGAAGAAACACAAGAAGGACAAGAAGCAGAAGCAGAAGGAGAAGCAGAAACAGAAGGAGAAGCAGGAAGAGAAGGAGGGAAAGCAGAAGAAGCAGAAGCAGGAGAAGCAGAAGCATAAGAATGTGAAGAAGCAGAAGGAGAACCTGAAGCAGAAGGACAAGCAGGAGAAGCAGAAGAAGCAGAATCTGAAGAAGCAGAATAAGAAGCAGAACGAGAAGCAGAAGCAGAAAGAGAATCAAACGCAGAAGGAGAAGCAGAAGAAACAGAAGAAGTAGAAGCAGAAGCAGTTGTAGCAGAAGCAGAAGGAAAAGCAGAAGCAGAAGGAAAAGCAGAAGAACAAGAAGGAGAAGGAGAAACAGAAGGAGAAACAGAAGGAGAAGCAGAAAGAGTCGCAGGTAAAGGAGACGAAGAAGAAGCAAAAGGAGAATCAGAAGGAGAAGCAGAAGAAGGAGAAGGAGAAGCAGAAGAAGATGCAGAAGGAGAAGCAGGAGAAGCAGAAGAAGCAGAAACAGGAGGAGAAGCAGGAAAAGCAGAAGAAGCATAAGCAAAAGGAGAAGCAAAAGTAGGAGAAGGAGAAGCAGAAGCAGAAGCATAAGGAAAAGCACAAGCAGAAGGAGATGCAGAAGGAGAAGCAGGAGAAGCAGAAGAAGCAGAAGCTGAAGGAGAAGCAGAAGTAGGAGAAGGTGAAGGAGGAGAAGCAGATGGAGAAGCAGAAGCAGAATGAGAAGCAGAAAGAGAAGCTTGAGAAGGACTAGAATCAGAAGCAGGAGTAGCCGAAAGAGAAGATGCAGAAGAAGTAGAAATATTAGCAGATGGAGAAGCAGTAGAAGAAGTAGAACTAGAAATTCAGGCATGAGAATCTGAAGATGCAGATGTTGATGTTAATGAGAATT
>NW_012311482.1:0-2330 GCF_000151885.1 Dipodomys ordii | reverse complement strand
TCAACCCCTGTCCCCCACTGTGTCCCCCGCTGTGTCCCGCTGTGTCCCCGCTCTGTCGACGCTGTGTCCTGCTTTGTCCCTCGCTGTGTCCCCCACTGTGTCCCCGCTGTGACCCGATGTGTCCCTGCTGTGTCCCCCGCTGTGTCCTGCTGTGTCCCGCTGTGTCCCCCGCTGTGTCCCCCGCTGTGTCCCGCTCTTTCCCGCTGTGTCCCGCTGTGTCCTTGCTGTGTACCCATTTGTGTCCCGCTGTGTCCTCTCTGTGTCCCCCGCTGTGTCCCGCTGTGTCCCCATGTGTCACGCTGTGTCCTCTCTGTGTATCCCTCTGTGTCCCGCTGTGTCCTCGCTGTGTCCCACACTGTGTCCCTGCTGTGTCCTGCTGTGTCCTGCTGTGTCCCGCTGTGTCCCCGTTGTCCCCCGCTGTGTCCCATTGTGTCCCCGCTGTCTGCATGTGTGTCCCCGCTGTCCCCCGCTGTGTCCCCCTCTGTGTCCCGCTGTGTCCCGCTGTGTCCCGCTGTGTCCCCGCTGTCTGCCGGTGTGTCACCGCTGCCTTCCGCTGTGTCATCCGCTGTGTCCCGCTGTGTCCTCGCTGTGTCTCACTGTGTCCCCGCTTTGTCTCCACTGTGTCCCGCTGTGTCCCTGGTGTGTCCTCGCTGTGTAACCGCTGAGTCCCTCTGTGTCTCCGCTGTGTCCCACTGTGTCCCCCGCTGTGTCCCTGCTGTGTCCCCGCTGTGTCCCCCGCTGTTTCCCGCTGTTTTCCCCGCTGTGTCAACCGCTGTGTCCTTTGATGTGTCCCCAGCTGAGTCCCTCTGTGTCCCCCGCTGTTTACCGCTGTGTCCCCCACTGTGTCCCCCACTTTGTCCCCGCTGTGTCCCTGGTCTGTCCCGCTATGTCCCCCTGTGTCCCTCTGTGTCGCCTTCTGTGTCCCCCTGTGTCTCCGCTGTTTCCACTGTGACCCCCACGCTGTCCTGCTGTGTACCCGTTGTTCACCGGTGTGTCCCTCTGTTCCCCACTGTGTCCCCGCTGTGTCCCGCTGTGTTCCGCTGTGTCCACCCTGTGTCCCCCGCTGGGTCTGGCTGTGTCCTGCTGTGTCCCCCGCTGTGTTCCGCTGTGTCCATGCTGTGTCCCGCTGTGTCCCCGCTGTTTCCCCGCTGTGTCCCCGCTGTGTCCCACGCTGTGTCCTGCTGTGTCCCCGCTGTGTCCCGCTGTGTCCCGCTGTGTCCCGCTGTGTCCCCTGCTGTGTCCCACTGTGTCCCCGGCTGTGTCCCCACTGTGTGTCCGCTTTGTCCTCCTGTGACGCACTGTGTCCTCGCTATGACCCCTGCTGTGCCCCGATGTGTCCCGCTGGTCCCCCGCTGTGTCCAGCTGTGTCCCGTTGTGTCCCACTGTGTCCGCCTCTATGTCCCCTGCTGTGTCCCGCTGTGTCCCCCGCTGAGTCCCACTGTGTTCCGCTGTGTCCCCGCTGTGTCCCGCTGTGTCCCGTGGTGACTCGCTTTGTCCCCCCTTTGATCTTTGCTGTGTCCCCGCTGTGTCCCGCTCTGTTCCCACTTTGTCCCGCAGTTTCCGCTTTGTCCCCTGCTGTGTCCCGCTGTGTCTCCTGCTGTGTCCAGCTGTGTCCCGCTGTGTCCCGCTGTGTCCCTCTATGTCCTTGCTGTGTCCCCCGCTGTGTCCCTTTGTGTCCCGCTTTGTCCGCCTCTATGTCCCCCGCTGTGTCCCGCTGTGTCCCCCGCTGAGTCCCACTGTGTCCTGCTGTGTCCCTCTGTGTCCCGCTGTGTCCTCGCTGTGTCCCGCTGTGTGCCGCTGTGTCCCCCGCAGTGTACTTGCTGTGTCCCCTCTGTGTCCCCGCTGAGTCCCACTGTGTCCCGCTGTGTCCCTCTGTGTCCCCGCTCACCGCGCTATCTCCCGCAGTGTCCCCACTGTGTCGACGCTGTGTCCCGCTCTGTTCTCATTTTGTCCTTGCTTTGTCCCGCTTTGTCCCTCTGTGTCCCGCTGTGTCCCTCTGTGTCCCCGCTCACCCCGTTGTCTCCCTCTCTGTCCCCAGTTGTGTCCCGCTGTGTCCGTGCTGTGTTCCCCGCTGTGTCCCCGCTGTGTCCTGCTGTGTCCCTGCTGTGTCCCGCTCTGTCCCCCGCTGTATCCCGCTGTGTCCTTGTTGTGTCCCATGTTGTGTCCCGCTGTGTCCGCGCATGTCCTCCGCTGTGTCCCCGCTGTGTCCCGCTGTGTCCCCGCTGTGTCCCGCTGTGTCCCCGCTGTGTCCCCGATGTGTCCCCGCTGTGTCCTGCTGTGTCCCCGCTGTGTTCCGCTGTGTCCTCGATGTGTCCCCGATGTGTCCCGCT
>NW_012311481.1:0-2330 GCF_000151885.1 Dipodomys ordii | reverse complement strand
ACAGTAGGGACACAATGGGACACAGCGGGACACAGCGAGGGACACAGCGGGACACTGCGCGGGACAGACAGGGGGACATAACGTGACACAGCGGGACACAGCGGGGACACAGCGGGACACAGCGGGACACAGCGGGGGACACAGCTTGACACAGTATGGGACACAGCAGAGGACACAGTGGGACACAGTGGGGGACAAAGCGAGGAAACAGCGGGACACAGCCTGACACAGCGGGGACACTGCGTAGACACAGCTGGGACACAGTAGGGAAACAGCGAGGACACAACGGGACAAAGAGGGATACAGCGGGACACAGTGGGACAAAGCGGGGAACACAGCGAGTACACAGCAGGACCCAGCGGGACACAGTGGGGACACAGATGGACAAAGCGGGTTACACAGCGGGACACAGCGGGGACACAGCTAGGACACAGCGGGACACAGCGGGGGACACAGCGAGGACACAGCGGGACACAGCGGGACACAGCGGGGGACAAAGCAGTAGATAGCGGATGACACAGTGAGGACACAGCGGGACATAGCGGGGACACAGAGGGGACACTGCGGGGACACAGCGGGACACAGCCGGGGACACAGCGGGTCACAGTGGGGGACACAGCGGGGACACAGCAGAACACAGCGGGGGACACAGCGAGGACACAGTGGGACACAGCGTCGGACAAAGCGGAAGACAGCAGGGGACGCAGCGTTACACAGCGGGGGACACAGGGGACACAGATGGGACTCAGCGGGGAAACAGCGGAACACAGCGGGGGAAACAGCGAGGACACAGTGGGACACAGCATGGGACAAAGCGGAAGACAACAGGGGACACAGCTAGGACACAGCGGGGTACACAGCAGGAGACGGTGGCCACACAACGGGGACACAGCGGGAGACAGCGGGACACAGCGGGGACAGAGCAGGACACAGCGGGACACAGCGGGACACAGCGGGGGCCACAGCTGGACACATCGGGTGACACAGCTAGTACACAGGGGGACACAGCGGGGAACACAGCGAGACACATCGGGGAACACAGTGAGGACACAGTGGGACACAGAGTCGATACAGCGGGGACACAGCGGGACACAGCGGGGTACAGAGCTGGGGACACAACGGGACACAGTGGGGGACACAGTGGGACACAGCAGGACACAGCGGGACACAGTGGGGACAAAGCGTGAGACACAGCCGGGGACAGAGCGGGAGACAGCGGGACACAGTCGGAAACAGCAGGGGACACAGCGGGACACAACGGGGGACACAGTGAGGACACAGCGTGACAGAACGGGGGATACAGCGAGGACACAGAGGGACACAGCGGGACACAGCGGGGGACACACAGGGGGACACAGCGGGACACAGCGGGGACACAGCTGGGGACACAGCGGGACACAGCGGGACACAGCGGGACACAGCGGGACACAGCGGGACACAGCGGGGACACAACGGGACACAGCAGATCACAGTGGGACACAGCGGGGACAAAGCAGGGGAACCAGTGGGACACAGCAGGGGATAAAGCGGGACACAGCGGGGGACACAGGGGGGAAAAAGCGGGACACAGCGGGTTACACAGTGAGGACACAGCGGGACACAGTAGGGGACACAGTGAGGAAAGAGCGGGACACAGCGGGAACACAGCGAGGACACAGCGGGGGACACAGCGGGGGACACAGCGGGGGACACAGCGGGACACAGCGGGGAGAGAGCGGGACACAGCGGGACACAGCGAGGGACAGAGCGGGACACAGCGGGGGACACAGCGTGTACACAACGGGACACTGCAGGATACACAGCGAGGACACAGGGTGACACAGCTGAACACAGCGGGACACAGCAGGGTACACAGCTGGACACAGCAGGGTACACAGCAGGACAGAGCGGGGATAATGCGAGGACACAGCCTGACACAGCAGGGAATACCGCGGGACACAGCGGGACACAGCGGCACATAGCGGGGACACAGCAGGACACACAGTGGGACACAGCGGGGGACACAGCGGGGGACACAGCCTGACACAGGGCGGACACAGCGGGGGACACAGCGGGACACAGCAGGACACAGCAGGGGACACAGCGGGGGACACAGCTGGTCACAGCGGGGTACACAGCGGGGAAACAGCGGGACACAGCAGGACACAGCGGGACACAGCAGGGAACACAGCGGGGGAAAGCGGGGACACACCGGGGGACAATGGGGACACAACGGGAAACAGCGGGGGACACAGAGGGACACAGAGGGGGACAACAGAGGACACAGTGGGACAAGAGCGAGACACAGCAGGGACACAATGGGACACAGCGGGACACAGCGAGGGACACAT
>NW_012311480.1:0-2330 GCF_000151885.1 Dipodomys ordii | reverse complement strand
TCCCGCTGGGTCACACTGAGACCCTTAGAGATCCCAGCATTGTCCCACGCAGTGTTCCCCGGTGAGTCCCCGCTGTGTCACCGCTGTGTCCCGCTGTATCCACCCTGTATCCCCCGCTGTGTCCCGATGTGTAACCCCGATGTGTCCCGCTGTGTCCTCCCTGTGACCCTGCTGTGTCCCACTGTGTCCCGCTGTGTCCTGCTGTGTCCTCGTTGTGTCCCAAGCTGTGTTCCGCTGTGTACTTATTGTGTCCCCCGCTGTGTCCCATTGTGACCCCAGCTGTGTACCCCGCTGTGGCGCGCTATGTCCCCGTTGCATCGACGCTGTGTCCTGCTGGGTCCCGTTGTGTCCTTGCTGTGTTCCCCGCTGTGTCCTTCTGTGTACCCCTCTGTGTCCCCCGCTGTGTCCCGCTTTGTCCCCCACTGTGTCCCGCTGTCTCCCGCTTTGTTCCATGCTGTGTCCTGCTGTGTCCTCGCTGTGTTTCCTGACTGTGTCCCGCTGTGTCCCTGCTTTGTCCCACGCTGTGTCCCACAATGTCCCGCTGTTTACCCTGCTGTGTCCTGTTATGTTCCCGCAGTGTCCCCGCTGTGTCCCGCTGTGTCCTGCTGTGTCCCGTGGTTTCCTGCTTGGTCCCCCGCTGTGTCCCTCGTTGAGTCCCCGCTGTGTCCCCCGCTGTGTCCCGCTGTGTCTACTGATTTGTCCCTGCTGGGTCCCGCTGTGTCACGCTGTGTCCTCGCTGTGTCCCATGCTGTGTTACACTGTGTCCTCCCTGTGTCCCCCGCTGTGTCCCGCTGTGTCCCCCGATGTGTCCAGCTGTGTCTACTTCTGCGTCCCTGCTGTATCCCGCTGTGTCCCACTGTGTCCCGCTGTGTCCTCGCCGTTTCCCACGCTGTGTTCCACTGTGTCCTCGCTGTGTCCCCCGATGTGTCCCTTTGTGTCCCCAGGTGTGTATCCGCTGTGTTCCGCTGTGTCCCCACTGTATCGACGCTGTGTCATGCTGGGTCCAGCTGTGTCCTCGCTGTTTTTCCCTCTGTGTCCCTCTGTGTCACTCTCTCTGTCCCCTGCTGTGTCACACTGTGTCCCTTGGTGTCCCGCTTTGTCCCCCGCATTGTCTCGCTGTGTCCCCGCTGTGTCCCGCTGTGTCCTCGCTGGGTCCCCCGCTGTCTCCCGCTTTGTCCCACAATGTGTCCCGCTGTGTCCCGCTGTGTCCTCGCTGTGTCCCCCGCTGTGTCCCACTGTGTCCCCCGCTGTGTCCCCCTGTGTCCCGCTGTGTACCCCGCTGTGTCCCGCTGTGTTCCGTGGTGTCCCGCTTTGTCCCTTGCTTTGTCCCCCGCTGAGTCCCTGCTGTGTCCCCGCTGTGTCCCGCTGTGTCCTCCCTGTGTCCCCCGCTGTGTCCCGCTGTGTCCCCCGCTATGTTCCGCTGTGTCCCCGCTGTGTCCCTCTGTGTCCCGCAGTGTCCCCCGCTGTATCGACACTGTGTCCTGCTGGGTCCCGCTGGGTCTTCGCTGTGTTCCCCGCTGTGTCCCTCTGTGTGTCCCACTATGTCCCCCGCTGTGTCCCGCTGTGTCCCGCTGTGTCCCTGCTGTGTCCCGCTGTGTCCCCCGCTTTGTCCCCGCTGTGTCCCGCTGTGTCCTCACTGTGTCCCCCGTGTGTCCCGCTGTGTACCCCGTTGTGTCCCTCTGTGTCCCGCTCTGCCCCACTGTGTCCCGATGTGTCCCGCTGTGTCCCCGCTGTGTGCCCGCTGTGTCCTGCTGTGTACCCCACTGTGTCCAGCGGTGTCACCGCTGTGTACCCCGCTGTGTACCCCGTTGTGTCCCTCTGTGTCCTGCTGTGTCCCTCGCTGTGTCCCGCTGTATCCACGCAGTGTCCCCGCTGTATCCCACTGTGTCCCGCTGTGTTCCGTGTTGTCCCGTTTGTGCCCCTTAGTGTCCCCCACTGTGTCCCCGCTGTGTCCTCCCTGTGTCCCCTGCTGTGTCCTGCTCTGTCCCCCGCTGTGTCCCGCTGTGTCCCACTATGTCCCCTGCTTTGTCCCGCTGTTTCCCCACATTGTCCCCGCTGTGTCCTTTTGTGTCACATTGTGTTCCGTGGTGTTCCACTTTGTCCCCTCCTGTGTCCCCCGCTGAGTGCCGCTTTGTCCCCGTTGTGTCCCGCTCTGTCCCCCGCTCTGTCCCCTGCTGTGTTCCGCTGTGTCCACCTCTGTGTCCCGCTGTGTCCTGCTGTGTCCCCCGCTGTGTCTCGCTGTATTCCCCTGTATTCCGTGGTGTCCCGTTTGTCAGCCGCTGTGTTCCCCTGATGAACCCCCACTTTAGTCCACTCTGTGACCCCCTGTG
>NW_012311479.1:0-2330 GCF_000151885.1 Dipodomys ordii | reverse complement strand
CAGCGGGGGACACAGCAAGGACAGAGAGGGACAGAGCAGGGGACACAGCGAGGACACAGATTGACACAGGGGGGGACACAGCCGGACACAACGGGGACACAGCAGTGGACACAGCAGGACACAGTGGGGGACACAGCAGGACACAGCGGGGGACACAGCGGGACACAGCGGGGGACACAGCGCGGGACACGGCGGGACACAGCGGGACACAGCAGGGGACACAGGTGGGACACAGCGGGACACAGCTGGGACACAGCGGGACTCAGCGGGGGACACAGCAGTACACAGCGGGACACAGCGGGACACAGCGGGGGACAAAGTGGAACACAGTGTGGGACACAGCGAGGACACAGCGGGACACAGCGTGACACAGCGGTTACACAGCAGGGACACAGTGGGACACAGCGGGGGACACAGCGGAACACAGCAAGGACACAGTGGGACACAGCGGGTGACACAGCGAGGACACAGCGGGACACAGCGCGGGAAACAGCGGGACACAACAGGGACACAGCAGTGGACACAGCGGGACACTGCAGGGGGCACAGCCGGACACAGCGGGGAACCCAGTGGTGGACACAGAGGGACACAGCGGGGGACACAGGTGGGACAGAGCGGGACACAGCTCGGACACAGTGGGACTCAGCGGGGCACACAGCAGTACACAGCGGGACACAGCGGGACACAGCGGGGGACACAGCGGGACACAGAGGGGGACACAGAGGGGTACACAGCGGGACACAGTGCGGAACACAACGAGGACACAAAGGGACAAATCGGGGGACACAGCGAGGACAAAGCGGAACACAGCGTGGGACAGAGCAAGGACACAACGGGACATAGCGGGACACAGTGGGACACAGCAGGGACACAGCAGTAGACACAGTGTGACACAGGTGGGACACAGCGGGACACAGTGTGGGACACAGCAAGGACACAGCAGAACAAAGCGTGGGACACAGCGAGGGCACAGCGGGAAACAGCAGGACACAGCGAGGGACACAGAGAGGACACAGCGGGACACAGCGGGGGAAAAAGCGGTACACAGCGGGGACACAGCAGTGGACACAGCGGAACAGAGCGGGGGACACAGCGGGACACATCGGTCTACACAGCAGGCCACAGCGATGGACACAGCGAGGACACAGCAGGATATAGCGGGACACAGCGTCGATACAGCAGGGACACAGCGGGACACAGCGGGGTACACAGCTGGGGACACAACGGGGCACATCGGGGGACACAGCAAGGACACAGCAGAACACAGCGTGGGACACAGCGAGGACACAGCGGGACACAGCGGGAGACACAGCGGGACACAGAAGGGGACACAGAGGGGAACACAGTGGGACACAGTGGGGAATACAGCGAGGACACAGCGAGACCCAGCGAGACATAGCGTAGATATAGCGAGGACACAGCGGACACAGCGGGATAAACAGCTGGGGACACAACGGGACACATCGGGGGACACAGCGAGGACCCAGCGGAACACAGGGTGGGACACAGCGAGGACACAGCGGGACACAGCGGGGACACACCGGGACACTGAGGGTCACAGCAGGGACAGAGCGGGACACAGCGGGACACAGCGTGGGACACAGTGGGACACAGCGGGGGACACAGCGAGGACCCAGGATCAAGCGGGACACAGCAAGACCCAGCCGGGGACCCCGCGGGGGACAGCGGGGACACTCCGTGGGACAGCATGGAAACAGCGGGACACAGAGGGAGACAGCGGGGACACAGTGGGGGACACAGTGAGGACACAGCGGGACACGTTGGGGTCACAGCGGGACACAGTGGGACAGAGCGGAGGACACAGCGGGACACAGGGCGAACACAGCGACTACACAGCGAAACACAGAGGGACACAGCGGGGAAACAGCAGGGGACACAGCGGGGACACAATGCGGGACACAGCGGGGAAACAGCGGGGACACAGTGGGGGACACAGCAGGGATCACAGCTGGGTACAAAGCGGGACACCACGGGACACCACGGGACCTAGCGGGACACAGCGTGGACACAGTGGAGTCACAGCGGGGACACATCGAGGGACACTGCGGGACAAAGCAAGGACACAGCGTGACACAGCGGGACACAGCGGGGACACAGCATAGACACAGCGGAAGACACACCGGGACACAGTGTGGGACACAGAGGGTGACACAGCGGGGACACAGCGGGGGACACAGCGGGGGACACAGCGGGGACACAGCGGGGCACCGCGGAGGACAAAGCGGGGACACAGCGGTGGACAAAGAGGGGACACAGATTGGACATAGTGGGACACAGCGAGGACACAATGGGGGACACAGCTGGACACA
>NW_012311478.1:0-2330 GCF_000151885.1 Dipodomys ordii | reverse complement strand
GCAGGGACACAGCATTGTTCACAGCGAGACACAGCGGGGGACAGAGCGGGACACAGCATTGGTCACAGCGGGACACAGTGGGGGACACAGCGGGGCACAGCAGGGAACACAGCAGGGGACACAGCGGGACACAGCGGGGGACACCTGGACCCAGCATGGAATACGGCGGGAAACAGCGGGGGACACAGAGGAAAACAGAGGGACACAGAGAGGTAAACACGGGTGACACAGCGAGGACACAGTTGGACACAGCAGGGGACAAAGCGGTAGACAGCGGGGGACACAGCGAGGACACAGAGGGACATAGTGGGGACACAGATGGGACTCAGCGGGGGACACAGCGGGGGACAAAGTGGGACACTACGGGACACAGTGGGACACAGCGGGGACACTGCGGTGACACAGCGGGACAAAGCGGGGGACACAGCAGGACACAGCCGGTCCGAGCGGGGGATACAGCGAGGACACAGCGGGACACAGCGGGACACTGCGGGGACACAGCAGGGGACCCAGCGGGACCGAGCGAGGACACAGTGGGGACACAGCAGGGGACACAATGGGGGAGACAGCAGGACACAGCGGGACACAGCGGGGACACAGCAGGGACACAGCAGGGGACACAGCGAGGACACAGTGGGACACAGCGGGGACACAGTGGAGACTCAGCGGGGGCCACAGCGGGGGACAAAGCAGGACACCAAGGGACACAGTGTGACACAGCGGGGGACAGATAGGGGGACACAGCGGGACACAGAGGGGAACACAGCGCGGACCCAGCGGGACCCAGCGGGACACAGCTTCGATACAGCGGGGACACAGCGGGACACAGTGGGGGATACAGCGAGGACACAGCTGACACAGTGGGACACAGCGGGGGACAAAGCGGGAGACAGCGGGGGACACAACGAGGACACAGCGGGACACAGCGGGGAAACAGAGGGGACTCAGCGGGGGACACAGCGGGGGACAAATCAGGACACCACGGGACACAGTGGGCCACAGCTGGAAAACAGCGGGGACACTGCGGGGACATACCGGGACAAAGCGGTGGACACAACGGGACACAGCGGGACACAGCGGGGGCCACAGCCGGATACAGCGGGGGACAGAGAGGTGGACACAGCGGGATACAGCGGGGACACAGCTGGACACAGCGGGGTACACAGCAGGAGACAGTGGCCACACAGCGGGGACACAGCGGGAGACAGCGGGACACAGCGGGGCCAGAGCGGGACACAGCGTGACACAGTGGGACACAGCGGGGGACACATCGGGACACATCGGGGGACAAAGCTAGGACACAGGCGGACACAGCAGGGGACACAGTGGGGAACACAGCGAGGACACAGCGAGGACACAGTGGGACCCAACGGGACACAGAGTCGATACAGCGGGGACACAGCGGGACACAGCGGGGGACACAGCTGGGGACACAATGGGACACAGTGGGGGACACAGCGGGACACAGCGGGGGACAGAAAGGGGGACATTGCAGGACACAGAGTGTAACAAAGCGTGGACACATTGGGACACAGCAGGACACAGCGGGGAACACAGCAAGGACACAACGGGACCCAGCGGGACACAGCGTCGATGCAACGGGGACATAGCGGGAAACATCGGGGTACACAGCTGGGGTCACAACGGGACACAGCGGGGGACACAATGAGGACACAGCGGAACACAGCATGGGACACAGCGAGGACACAGCGGGACACAGCGGGACACAGTGGGACACAGCGGGGTCACAGGGAGGACACAGCGGGACACAGCGGTGACACAGCGGGGACTCACCGGGGGACACAGCGGGGGACAAAGCGGGATACCAAGGGACACAGTGTGACACAGCGGGACACAGCAGGGTACACAGCTGGGACACAACGGGAAACAGCGGAGGACACAGCTGGACACAGCGGGACACAGCGGGGACAAAGAGGGGGACATAGCGGGGGACAGAGCGGGACACAGCGGGGACACAGAGGGACCCAGCGGGGAAACATTGGGGACTCAGGGGGGGACACAGAGGGACAAAGGTGGTCACAGCGATACACAGCGGCATCACAGCAGGGACACAGTGGCAGACATAGTCGGACACAGTGGGACAAAGTGGGACACAGCGGAGGACACAGAGGGGACACAGCATGGAACACAGCGGGGGACACAGCAGGGGACACAGTGGGACACAGCGGGGAACACAGCGGGGACACAGCGGGGACTCAGCGGGGGAAACAGTGGGGGACAAAGCGGGACACCAAGGGACACAGTGTGACACAGCGGGACACAGCGGGGTACACAGCTGGGGACAAAACAGGAAACAGCGGGGAAAGAGC
>NW_012311477.1:0-2331 GCF_000151885.1 Dipodomys ordii | reverse complement strand
CTGCAACTGCAGGATGAATCTCTCTGCTCCTTGTCGGTTCTTACTGGTGTTGAGTAGAATCCGCTCGCCAGCTGCAGCTGGCTTCTTCGTCCCGGACTCTCTGTGTGAGTGCTCAGGTATTGCCCCGGCTGTGGTCTCCACCGCGACCCTGCCGCCGCCGCCGCTGCCGTTGGCTGCTGGCTGGTGCTCAGATGTGTATTCTTGCCTTAGTTTTCTCTCACTTGTCTAACTCTCTGTCCTGTGATGGCACACTTGGTGTGTTTCTCTGGCTTAGGACTGTTCACTGGACCTCTAAAACTGCTTTCTATGCGAGAGCTTATTCAGATTCCAGCTTCTCCTCCGCCATCTTGTCCTCTCTTCTTCTTCTTCTTCTTCTTCTTCTTCTTCTTCTTCTTCTTCTTCTTCTTCTTCTTCTTCTTCTACTTTTCTTCTTCTTCTTCTTCTTCTTCTTCTTCTTCTTCTTTTCTTCTTCTTCTTCTTCTTCTTCTTCTTCTTCTTCTTCTTCTTCTTCTTCTTCTTCTTCTTCGTCTTCTACATCTTCTTCTTCTTCTTCTTCTTCTTCGTCTACTTCTTCTGCTTCTTCTGGATCCTCTCCTTCTCTTTCGTCTTCTCATTCTGCTTCTGCTTCTCCTTCTGCTTCTCCTATTGCTTCTGCATTTCTTCCTTCTCCTTATCCTACTTCAAGTTCTGCTTCTGCATTCTTCTGCTTCTCCTGTTTCTCCTTATGCATCTTCTACTGCTTCTGCTTCTCCTTGTGCTGCTTCTTCTGCTTGTGTTTCTCCTTCTGCTTCTCCTTCTGCTTCTTCTTATGATTCTCCTTGTGATTCTGCTTTTGCTTCTGTTTCTCTTTCTCATTCTTGTTCTCCTGATTTTCATTCTCCTACTGCTGCAATAGATAGAGCTAATGCTTCTGCTTCTTCTGTATCTTCTGATTCTCCTTCTGCTTTTGATTCTCTTTCTGCTTCTGCTTCTCCTTCAACTTGTCATTCTGCTTCTCAAGATTCTGCTTCTTCTGCTTCTCCTGCTTCTCCTTCTGCTTCAGGTTCTGCTTCTGCTTCTTCGGATTCTTATGCTTCTGCTACTCCTGCTTCTGCTTCTTCTGCTTCCCCTCCTTATCTTTCTTCTTCTCCTTCTGTTTCTGCTTCTCCTTTTGCTTCTGCTTCTTGTCCTTCTCCTGTTTCTTCTGCTTCTGCTTCTCCTGCTTCTGCTTCTTCTGCTTTTCCTGCTTCTCTTTCTGCTTCTCCTTCTGCTACTGCTTCTCCTTCGGCTTCTGCTCCTTCTCCTTCTTCTCTTACTTATTCTGCTGCTTCTCCGTCTGCTTCTGCTTCTTCTGCTTTTCCTGATTCTCTTTCTGCTTATCCTTCTGCTTCTCCTTCTGTTTCTCCTTCTCCTTCTCGTTCTTCTGCTATTCCTTCTGCTTCTCTTTCTGCTTCTGCATCTTCAGCTTCTTCTGCTACTGCTTCTGCTTCTTCTGTTTCTCCTTCTACTTCTCCTTCTGCTTTTGCTTCTCTTTCTGCTTCTACTTCTCCTTCTGGTTCTCCTTCTTCTTCTCCAGATTCTGCTTCTTCTGCTTCTCCTGCTTCTCCTTCTGCTTCAGGTTCTGCTTCTGCTTCTTCGGCTTCTTCTCCTTCTATTTCTGCTTCTCCTTCTGTTTGTACTTCTCTTTCTGATTCTTCTTCTTCTCCTTCTTCTCCTTCTGCTTCTCCTGCTTCTGCTTCTCCTGCTTCTCCTTCTGTTTCTCTTTATGCTTATCCTTCTGCTTCTCCTTCTCCTTCTCCTTCTTCTGCTTCTCCTTCTGCTTCTGCTTCTTATTCTGCATCTTCTTCTGTTTCAATTTCTCCTTCTTCTGCTTTTCATTCTGCTTCTGCTTCTCCTGCTTATGCTTCTTCTGCTTCTCCTTCTCATTCTCCTTCTCTTTCTGCTTCTGCTTATCCTTCTGTTTCTCCTATTCCTAATACTTCTCGTTCTCCTTCTCCTTCTTCTTCTTCTTCTGCTTCTCCTGCTGCTTCTTCTTCTGCTTCTTCTGCTTTTTCTGTTTCTTCTTCTTCTGCTTCAGCTTCTGCTTCTTCTGCTTCTCCTTCTCCTTCTGCTTCTGCTTCTGCTCTTCTCCTTCTTCTGTTTCTTCTGCTTCTGCTTCTCCTGCTTCTTCTTCTTCTGCTTCTCCTACTTCTCTTTCTGCTTCTCCGTCTCATTCTCCTTCTCCTTCAATTTCTCCTTCTTGTGCTTCTCATTCTGCTTCTGCTTCTTCTTCTCCTGTTTCTGCTACTTCTGTTTCTCCTTCTGCAAAACTTTCTGCTTCTAATTATGCTTCTGCTCCTCCTACTCCTACTC
>NW_012311476.1:0-2331 GCF_000151885.1 Dipodomys ordii | reverse complement strand
ACAGAAGGGACTCAGCAGGGGACACAGCGTGGGACAAAGCGGGACACCATGGTACACTGTGTGACACAGCAGGACACAGCGGGGACACTGCGTGGACACAGGGGGACAAAGCGGGGGACACAGCGGGACACAGTGGGACACAGTGGGGGACACAGCGGGGGACAGCGGAGACTGAGAGGGGACACAGTGGGACACAACGGAGTACTTAGCAGGACACAGCGGACACACAGCAGGGACACAGCGGGACACAGCAGGACACAGAAGGGACAGAGCGGGACACAGCGGGACACAGCAGGGGACACAGCGGGGGACATCGGAGACTGAGAGGGGACACAGATGGACACAACGGAGTACAGAGCGGTTCACAGCGGACACACAGCAGGACACAGCAGTGATAGAGCGGGACACAGCGCGACCCAGCGGGGGACAAAGCGAGGACACAGCAGGACACAGTGTGACACAGCGGGACACAGCGGGGACACAGCAGGACACAGCGGGACAAAGCGGGGGACACAGCGGGACACAGCGGGACACAGCGGGGGACACAGCGGGGGACAGCAGGGGACAGAGAAGTTACACAGCCGGACACAGCGGGGACACAGCTGGACACAGCGGGCAAACAGTGGGGACACAGCGGGACACAGCGGGACACTGCGGGGACAGAGCGGGACAGAGCGGGACACAGCGAGGACACATTGGGACACAGAGGGGACACAGCAGAACTCCGCGGGGGACACAGCAGTACACAGCGGGACACAGCGGGACACACCGGGGACACAGCGGGACACAGAGGCGACACAGAGGGGACCAAGCGGGGGACACAGCGGGGGACATAGCGGGACACCATGGAACACTGTGTGACACAGCGGGACACAGCAGAGACACGGCGGGGACACATCGGGACAAAGCGGGGGACACAGCGGGACACAGCAGGACACAGCAGGGGACACAACGGGGGACAGCGGAGACCAAGAGGGGACACAGCAGGACACAGCGATGACACAGCTGAACACAATGGAATACATAGCGGGACACAGCGGGACCCAGCGGGACACAGCGTCGATACAGCGGGGATACAGCGTTACACAGCGTGGTACACATCTGTGGACACAACGGGAGACAGTGGGAGCACAGCGGGAGAAAGCGGGACACAGTGGGACACAGCGAGTACAAATCGTGAGACGAAGCGGGGGACAGAGCGGGAGAGAGCTGAGGACACAGCGAGGACACAGCAGGACACAGCGGGACACAGCAGGGACAGAGCGGGACACAGCGGGACACAGCGGGGGACACAGCGGGACACAGCGGGGGACGCAGCAAGGACACAGAGGGACACAGCGGGGGACACAGCGAGGACACAGCGGGGGACACTGCGGGACCCAGCGGGGAACACAGCGAGGACACAGAGGGACCCAGCGGGACACATCGTCGATACAGCGGGGACAAAGCGTTACACAGCGTGGTACACATCTGTGGACACAACGGGACACAGTGGGGGCATAGCGGAACACAGCAGGACACAGTGGGACACAGCGAGGACAAATCGTGAGATGTAGCGGGGGACAGAGCGGGAGACAGCGGGGGACACAGCGAGGACACATTGGGACACAGCGGGACATAGCAGGGACAGAGCGGGACACAGCGGGACAGAGCGGGACACAGCGGGGGACAGAGCGGGGGACACTCTGGGACACAGCGGGGAACACAGCGAGGACACAGCGGGACCCAGCGGGACACAGCGTCGATACAAGGGGGACACAGTGTTACACAGCGTGTTACACAGCTGTGGACACAACGGGACACAGTGGGGGCACAGCGGGACACAGCGGAACACAATGGGACACAGCGGGGACAAAGCGTGAGACACAGCGGGGGACAGAGCGGGAGACAGCGGGGGACACAGAGAGGACACAGCGGGACACAGCGGGGGAAACAGCGGGACACAGCGGAACACAGTGGGACACAGTGGGGACACAAAGGGGACTCAGCGGGGGAAACAGCGGGGGAAAAAGCGGGACACCATGGGACACAGTGTGACACAGCAGGACACAGAGGGAACACTGCATCGACACAGCGGGACAAAGCGGGGGACACAGCGGGACACAGTGGGACACAGTGGGGGACACAGCGGGGGACAGCGGTGACAGAGAGGGGACACAGCGAGACACAGCAGTGACACAGTCTGACACAACGGAGTACACAGCCGGACACAGCGGGCACAAAGCGGGGACAGAGCGGGACACAGCGGGACACAGCAGGACAGAGCAGGACACAGCGGGACACAGTGGGACACAGCGCGGCACAGCGGGACAAAGCGGGGGACACAGCGGG
>NW_012311475.1:0-2331 GCF_000151885.1 Dipodomys ordii | reverse complement strand
CAGTGGGACACAGCGAGGACAGAGCGGGACACAGCGGGACAATGCGGGGCACAGCGGGGGACACAGCGGGACAAAGCGGGGGACACAGGGAGGACACAGCGGAACACAGCATGGGACAATGCGAGGACACAGCGGGAAACAGCGAGACACAGAGCGACCCAGCGGGGACCCAGCAGTGGACACAGCGGGACACAGCGGGGGACAAAGCAGGACACCACGGAACACAGCAGGACACAGCGTGAAACAGCGGTGAACCTGCGGGGACACAGCGGTACACAGCGGGGGACACAGCGGGACCCAGCGGGACACAGTGGGGGACACAGCCGGACACAGCAGGGACACAGCGGGGACACAGCGGGACCCAGCAGGACACAGCAGGGGACACAGCGGGACACAGCGGGACACAGCGGGGGACACAGCAGGGATACAGCGGGGGACACAGCAGGGACACAGTGGGACACAGTAAGACACAGCGTGGGACAAAGCGGGAGACAGCGGAGGACACAGCGAGGACACAGCTGGACACAGCGGGGACACAGAGGGGACTCAGCAGGGTACATAGAGGGGAAAAAGCGGGACACCACGGGACACAGTAGGACACAGCGGGACACAGCGGGGGACACTGCGGGACACAGCCGGGGGACACAGCGGTGGACAGCGGGGGACAGAGAAGGGACACAGCGGGACACAGAGGGGACACAGCTGGACACAGAAGGGTACACAGCGGGGCACAGCGGACACACAACAGGGACAGAGCTGGACACAGAGGGACACAGATGGGACAGAGCGTGACAGAGCGGGACACAGCAGGGGACTCAGCGGGACACAGCGGGGGACACAGGGAGGACACAGCTGGACACTGAGGGAGACAGAGCGAGGACACAGCCGGACACAGCGAAACACAGCGTGACACAGTGGAGACACAGCAGGGGACACAGCGGGACACAGCCGGGGACACAGAGGAACACAGCGGGGTACACAGCAAGGACAAAGTGGGACACAGCGGGGGACAAAGCGAGGACACAGCGGGACACAGCGGTGACACAGCGGGACACAGCTGGGGACACTGCGGGACACAGCGGGACACAGCGGGGACACAGCAAGGACACAGCGGGGGACACAGCGGGACACAGCCGGACACAGCCGGGGACACAGCGGGACACAGCGAGAGACACAGCGGGGGACACAGCGGGACACAGCGGGGAACAAAGAGAGGACACAGCGGGACCCAGCTGGACACAGCATCAATAGAGCGGAGACACAGCGGGACACAGCGGTGACACAACGGGACTCAGCGGGGGACACTGCGGGACCCAGCGGGACCCAGCGGGGACACAGCAAGGACACAGCGGGGGACACAGCGGGACACAGCGGGGGACACAGCGAGTGACACAGCGGGGGACACAGCGGGACACAATGGGGAGTACAGAGAGAGACACAGCAGGACCCAGCGAGACACAGCGTCGATACAGCAGGGACACAGCGGGGTACACAGCTGTTGACACAACGGGACACAGTGGGGGACACAGCGGGACACAGCGGTGCACAGCAGGGACAAAACGGGAGACACAGTGGGGAACAGAGCAGGACACAGCGGGGGACACAGAGAGGACACAGTGGGGACACAGCGAGACTCAGCCCGGGACACAGCGGGGGACAAAGCGGGACACCACGGGACACAGTGGGACACAGCGGGACACAGCGGGGTCACTGCGGGACACAGTGGGGGACAAAGCGGGACACAGCGGGACACAGCGGGACCGCAGCGGGACACAGGGGGACACAGAGGGACACAGCGGGGGACAGAGCGAGGACACAGTGGGGGACAAAGTGGGGGAAACAGCTGGACACAGCGGGGAACACAGCGAGGAAACATCAGGACCCAGCGAGACAAAGCGTCGACACAGCGGAGACACAGCGTTACACAGCATGGTACAAATCTGTGGACACAACGGGACACAGTGGGAGCACAGCGGGACACAGCGGGACGCAGTGGGACACAGCGGGACACAGCGGGACACAGCGGGGACAGAGCGGGACACAGTCGGACACAGCGGGACACAGCAGGAAACAGCAGTTACACTGCGGGGACACAGTGGGACACTGCGGGGGACACAGCGGGACACAGAGGGGGACAGAGTGGGACACAGTGGGGGACACAGCTGGACACAGCAGGGGAAACAGTGGGGGACACAGCGGGACACAGCGGGACACTGCGAGGACACAGCGGGACAGAGCGGGACACTGCAGGGCACAGCGGGGGACACAACGGGACACAGCGGTGGACACAGCGAGGACACAACGGAACACAGAGTGTGACAAAGTGAGGAC
>NW_012311474.1:0-2331 GCF_000151885.1 Dipodomys ordii | reverse complement strand
TCACCTCGCATTGTCTCATGCTGTGTCCCGCTGTGTCCCCCGCTGTGCCCTGCAGTGTCCCGCTGTGTCCCGCTGTGTCCTCGCTGTGTCCCACTGTGTTCCCCCTGTTTCCCCGCTGGGTCCTGCTGTGTCCCCGCAGTGTCCCCGCTGTGTCCCGCTGTGTCCCACTGTGTCATGTGGTGTCCCGCTTTGTCCCCCGCTATGTCCACTGCTGAGTCCCCTCTGTGTCCCCGCTGTGTCCCGCTGTGTCCCCCGGTGTGTCCCGCTGTGTCCCCCGCTGTGTCCCTCGCTGTGTCCCATTCTGTGTCCCGCTGTGTCATCCGCTGTGTCCTTGTTGTGTCCCTGCTGGGACCCGCTGTGTCACCGCTGTGTCCCGCTGTGTCCCCGCTCTATAGACGCTGTGTCCCGCTGTGTCCCCCGCTGTGTCCCGTTGTGTCCCCAGCTGTGTACCCCACTGTGTCCCGCTGTTTCCCCCCTGTATCGACGCTGTGTCCCGCTGGGTCCCGCTGTGTCCTCCCTGTATTCCCCACTGTGTCCCGCTATGTACCCCTCTGTGTCCCTCGCTGTGACCCGCTGTGTCCCGCTGTGTACTGCTGTGTCCCCCGCTGTGTCCTCGCTGTGTCCCAATGTGTCCACGCTGTGTCCCGCGCTGGGTCCCGCGCTGGGTCCCGCTGGGTCCCCCCTGTTTCCCCCGCTGTGTCTCGCTGTGTCCGGCTGTGTCCCCCGCTGTGTCCCCCGCTGTGTCCCCCGCAGTGTCAGCGCTTTGTCCCGCTGTGTCCTCGCTGTGTCCCCCGCTGTCTCCCGCTCTGTACCCCGCTGTGTCTCAAGCTTTGTCCCCGCTGTGTCCCACTGTGTCCCGCTGTGTCCCGCTGTGCCCCCACTGTGTCCCGTTGTGTTCACAGCTGTGTACCACGCTGTGTAACGCTGTGTCCCCGCTGTATCGTCACTGTGTGCCGCTGGGTCCCGCTGTGTCCTCGCTGTGTTCCCCGCTGGGTCCCGCTGTGTCCCCCCTGTGTGCCCCGCTGTGTCCCACTGTGTCCCGCTGGGTCCCCCGCTGGGTCCCCCGCTGTGTCCCCTGCTGTGTCCCTATGTGTCCCACGCTTTGTCCCCCTGTGTCCCCGCAGTTTGCCCGCTGTGTCCCACTGTTTCCCACTGTGTACTGTGGTGTCACGCTTTGTCCCCCGCTGTGTCCCCCGGTGAGTCCCCGCTGTGTCCACGCTTTGTCCCGCTGAGTCCTCCATGTGTCCCACGCTGTGTCCCGCTGTGACCGGCTGTGTCCCCCGCTGTGTCCCCCGCTGTGTCCCCGCAGTGTCAGCGCTGTGTCCCGCTGTGTCCTCGCTGTGTCCCCCGCTGTCTCCCGCTGTGTCCCCCGCTGTGTCCCGCTGTGTCCCCCGCTGTGCCCTGCAGTGTCCCGCTCTGTCCCGCTGTGTCCTCGCTGTGTCCCGCAGTGTCCCCGCTGTGTCCCGCTGTGTCCTACTGTGTCCCGTGGTGTCCCGCTTTTTCCCCTCTATGTCCCCTGCTGAGTCCCCTCTGTGTCCCCGCTGTGTCCAGGTGTGTCCTCGCTGTGTCCTCCGCTGTCTCCCGCTTTGTCCCACGCTGTGTCCTACTGTGTCCCACTGTGTCCCTGCTGTGTCCCCCGCTGTGTCCCTGCTGTGTCCGGCTGTGTCCCCCGCTCTGTCCCGCTGGGTCCCGCTGTGTCCCCCGCTGTGTCCCGCTGTGTCCCCGCAGGTTCACCGCTGTTTCACGCTGTTTCCTGCTGTGTTAAGTGGTGTCCCGCTTTGTTCCCCGCTGTGTCCCGCTGTGTCCATTGCTGGGCCCCGCTGGGTCCCGCTGTGTCTCGCTGTTTCCCGCTGTGTCCTCATTTTGTCCCATGCTGTGTTCCGCTGTGTCCTCCCTGTGTCCCCCGCTGTATCCTGCTGTGTCCCCCGCTGTGCCCCGCAGTGTCCCGCTGTGTCCCGCTGTGTCCTCGCTGTGTCCCACTGTGTCTCCGCTGTTATCCCGCTGGGTCCTGCAGTGTCCTGCTGAGTCCCGCTGGGACACACACTATGTCACTCTGTGTCCCCACAGTGTCCCCGCTGTGTCCCAGCTGTGTCCCACTGTGTCCTGTGGTGTCCAGATTAGACCACTGCTATGTCCCCTGCTGAGTCCCCTCTGTGTCCCCGCTGTGATCCCGCTGTGACCCCCGCTGTATCCCCACTGGGGTCCCCCGCCTGTGTCCGGATGTGACCCACCAGGGTCCTGTGGTAGTCCCCGAATTTGGCCAACAGCTAAAGTCCCCTGACTGAATCCCACTCTGGAGTCCCCCGCTAGGTCCCCACTGTATCCCCCCGC
>NW_012311473.1:0-2331 GCF_000151885.1 Dipodomys ordii | reverse complement strand
AGCAGGGGACAGAGAGGGTACACAGCGGGAGACACTATTGGGGGACAGAAGGGGACATAGAGGGGACACAGCGGGACACAGGGGGCACACAGTGGGGACACAGCGGGGGAGAAAGCGGGACACAGCGGGTCACAGCGGGGGACACAGCGGGACACAGCAGGGGACACAGAGGGGTACACAGCGGGACACAGCCGGGAACACAGCGCAGACACAGTGGGACACACCGGGACACAGACGGACACAGCGGGACACAGCGGGACACAGCGGGGGAAACAGTGGGACAAAGCGGGGACACAGCGGGACACAGCGGGACACAGCAGGGGACACAGCGGTACACAGCTTGGGACACAGCGAGGACAAAGCGGGACACAGCGGGACACAGGGGGGACACAGCAGAGACACAGCAGGGACACAGCGAGGGACACAGCGGGGGACACAGCGGGACACAAAGAGGAACACATCGAGGACACAGCGGGACCCAGCAGGACACAGCGTCGATACAGAGGGGACACAGCGGGACACAGCGGGGTACACAGCTGAGGACACAACGGGACACAGCGGTGGACACAGCGAGGACACAGCGGGACACAGCGGGGACACTGCGGGAACATAGCGGGACACAGCGGGTACAGAGCGGGACACAGCGGGGTCACAGAGTGGTACACAGCGGGACACATCGGGAAACAAAGCGAGGTCACAGCGGGGGACAAAGCGGGACAACACGGAACACAGTGTGACACAGCGGGACACAGCGGGACACAGCGGGGTACACAGAGGGACACAGCGGGACACAGCGGGGACACAGCTGGACACAACGGGACACAGCGAGGACACAGTGGGACACAGCGGGACACAGCGGGGACATTGCGGGGACACAGCAGGACAAAGCGGGGGACATAGCGGGACACAGCAGCACACAGCGGGGGACACAGCCGGACACAGCGGGGGAAACAGTGGAGGACAGAGTGGGACACTGTGGGACACAGCGGGGAACACATGGGGAACAAAGCGGGACACAGCGGGGACACAGCGGGACTCAGCGGGGGACACAGCAGTATACAGCAGGACACAGCGGGGACACAGCAGGGACACAGCGGGGGACACAGCGGGACACAGCAGGGACACAGCGGGGAACACAGCGGGACACAGAGGGGGACACAGAGGGGTACACTGCGGGACACAGCTGGGAACACAGCGGGTCACAGCGGGACACAGCGGGAACACAGCTGGACACAGCGGGGTACACAGTGGGACAGGGGGCACACAGTGGGGACACTGCGGGGGACACAGCGGGACACAGCGGGTCACAGTGGGGGACACTGCGGGGGACACAGCGGGACACAGCGGGTCACAGTGGGGGACGCAGCTGGGGACACAGCGTGGGACAAAGTGGGACTCCACGGGACACAGTGTTACACAGCAGGACACAGCGGGCCACAGCGGGCCACAGCGGGGGACATCGGGGGGCACAGCGGGGCACAGTGGGCTACCCAGTGAGGACACAGCGGGACACAAAAGGGGACACAGCGAGGACACAGCGGGACACAACGGGACACAGCGTCGATACAGCGGGGAGGCAGCTTTACACAGCGTGGTACACACTGTGGACACAACGGGACACAGTGGGGGCACAGCGAGACACAGCGGGACACAGTGGGACACAGCGGGGACAAAGCGTGAGACACAGCGAGGGACAGAGAGGGAAACAGCAGGGGACACAGCGAGGAAACAGCGGGACACAGCGGTGACACAGCGGGGACTCAGCGGGGGACACAGTGGGACACAGCGGGGGACACTGCGGGACACAGCGGGGGACACTTCGGGACACAGTGTGGGACAGAGCGTGGGACACAGCGAGACACAGCGGTGACAAAGCTGGACACAGCGGGGTACACAGAGGGACACAGCAGGGACACAGCGGGGAAACAGCGTGACACAAAAGGACACAGCTGGACACAGCGGGGTACACAGCAGGACACAGCGGGCACACAGCGGGGACACAGCGGGACACAGCGGGGACACAGTCGGACACAGCGGGACACAGCGGGGGACCCAGCGGGACCCAGCGTGGGAACCAGCGAGGACACAGCGGGACACAGCGGTGGACACAACGGGGGACACAGCGGGACACAGCGGGGAACACAGCGAGGACACAGCGGGACACAGCGGGAAACACTGCGAGGTCACAGCGGGGGACAAAACGGGACAACACGGGACACAGTGTGACAGAGTGGGACACAGCGGGGACACTGCAGGGGCACAGCGGGACAAAGCAGGCGACACAGGGATACACAGCGAGGGACACAGCGGGGGACAGCAGGGACAGAGTGA
>NW_012311472.1:0-2331 GCF_000151885.1 Dipodomys ordii | reverse complement strand
TTCCTCTCTCTCTCTCTCTCTCATCATCCTCTCTCTCTCATCTCTCTCTATCGTCATCATCTTATTCTCTCAATCATCGCATCTTCTTTTCCTGCCTCTTCTGCTTCTACTGCTTCTCTTTCTGCTTCTTGTCCTTCTCCTCTTTCTTCTCATTCTACTTCTCCTGCTTCTGCTTCTTCTGATTTTCCTGCTTCTCTTTCTGCTTCTCCTTCTGCTTCTCCTTCTGCTTCTGCTCCTTCTCCTTCTTCTGTTTCTTCTTCTTCTGCTTCTCCCGCTTGTGCTTCTCCTGCTTCTCCTGCTTCTCGTTCAGCTTCTCTTCGTCGGCTTCTCTTTCTAATTCTGCTTCTGCTTCTTCTGATTCTGATTCTTCTCCTTCTTCTTCTCCTTCTGCTTCTGCGTCTTCTGCATTTCCTGCTTCTCATTCTGCATCTCCTTGTGCTTGTGCTTTTCCTTCTGTTCTTCTTCTGCTCCGGCTTCTCCTTCTCCTTCTTCTGCTTCTCCGTCTGCTTCTGTTTCTTCTGCTTTTCCTGCTTCTCCTTCTGCTTCTCCTTCTATTTCTCCTTCTCGTTCTTCTGCTATTCCTTCTGCTTCTCTTTCTGCTTCTGCATCTTCAGCTTCTGCTACTGATTCTGCTTCTTCTGTTTCTTCTGCTTCTCCTTCTGCTTTTGCTTCTCTTTCTGCTTCTGCTTCTCCTTCTGGTTCTGCTTCTTCTTCTCCAGATTCTGCTTCTTCTGCTTCTCCTGCTTCTCCTTCTGCTTTAGGTTCTGCTTTTGCTTCTTCGGCTTCTTCTGCTTCTTTTTCTGCTTCTCCTTCTGTTTCTGCTTCTCTTTCTGCTTCTGCTTCTTCTCCTTCTTCTATTTCTTCTGATTCTGCTTCTCCTGCTTCTGCTTCTCCTGCTTCTCCTTCTGGTTTTTTTATGCTTCTCCTTCTGCTTCTCCTTCTTCTGCTTCTACTACTGCTTCTGCTTCTCCTTCTGCTTCTGCATCTTCTGCTTCTTCTGCTACTGCCTCTGCTTCTTCTGTTTCTTCTGCTTCTCCTTCTGCTTTTGCTTCTCTTTCTGCTTCTGCTTCTCCTTCTGCTTCTCCAGATTCAGCTTCTTCTGCTTCTCCTGTATCTCCTTATGCTTCAGGTTCTGCTTCTGCTTCTTCGGCTTCATCAGCTTCATCTTCTCCTGCTTCTGCTTCTTCTGCTTCTCCTGCTTCTCGTTCAGCTATTCCTTCTGTTTCTGCTTCTCCTTCTGCTTCTGCTTCTTCTCCTTCTTCTGTTTCTTCTGCTTCTGCTTCTCCTGGTACTGCTTCTCCTGCTTCTCGTTCTGCTTCTCTTTTTGCTTCTCCTTCTCCTTCTTCTGCTTCTCCTTCTGCTTCTGCTTCTCCTTCTGTTTCTTCTTCTGCTTCAATTTCTCCTTCTGCTTCTCATTCTGCTTCTGCGTCTTCTGTTTCTTCTGCTTCTCCTGCTTCTGCTTCCTCTGCTTCTCCTACTTCTCGTGCTGCTTCTCCTTCTGCGTCTCTTTCTGCTTCTGCTTAACCTTTTGCTTCTCCTACTCCTACTCCTTCTCTTTCGCCTTCTCCGTCTTCTTCTTCTGCTTCTCCTGCTGCTTCTGCTTCTGCTTATTCTGCTATTTCTGTTTCTTCTGCTTCTGCTTCAGATTGTGCTTCTTCTGTTTCTCCTGCTTCAGATTCTGCTTCTGCTTCTTCGGCTTCTCCTGTTTCTTCTGCTTCTGCTTCTCCTGCTTCTTCTGCTTCTCCTGCTTCTCTTTCTGCTTCTCCTTCTCCTTCTGCTACTCCTTCTGCTTCTTCTTCTGCTCTTCTCCTTCTTCTGTTTCTTTTGCTACTGTTTCTTCTGCTTCTTCTTCTTCTGTTTCTTGTGATTCTACTTCTGCTTCTCCTTCTTCTCCTCTTTCTGCTTTTACCTCTGCTTCTTCTGATTCTCCTGCTTCTCCTTCTTGTTCTCCTTCTGTTTCTGCTTCTCTTTCTGCTTCTGCTTCTCTTTCTGCTGCTCCATCTCCTTCTCCTTCTTCTGCTTCTCCCACTGCTTCTGCTTCTGCTTCATTTGCTTATTCTTTATCTTCTGCTTCTCCTGCTTCTGCTTCTTCTGCTTCTACTGCTTCTCCTTATGCTTCTCCTTATGCTTCTTCTTCTTCTTCTTCTTCTTCTTCTTCTTCTTCTTCTTCTTCTTCTTCTTCTTCTTCTTCTTCTTCTTCTTCTTCTTCTCTTTCTTCATGATCTGCTCCAAGTTCTGACAATGAGCAAATGAGGAATTCTGCCTCTTCTGCTTCATCTGCATTACTGCTTCTCAAATGCTTCTTCCGCTACTCATTCTGCCTTCTCCTAT
>NW_012311471.1:0-2331 GCF_000151885.1 Dipodomys ordii | reverse complement strand
TCAGTGCCTGGATTTCTGGTTCTACTTCTTCTGCTGCTTCTCCTTCTGCTTCTGCTTATCCTTCTGCTTCTGTTTCTGCTTCTTCTCTTTCGGCTTCTCCTGCTTCTGCTTCTTGTCCTCCTCCTGCTTCTCATTCTGCTTCTCATTCTGCTGCTGTTTCTCCTTCTGCTTCTGCTTCTCCTCCTTCTCCTTCTCCTACTTCTGCTTCTCTTTCAGCTTCTGTTTCTTCTGCTTCTCCTGCTTCTCCTTCTGCATCTCCTTCTGCTTGTGCTTGTCCTTATGCTTCTTCTTCTGCCTCTGCTTCTCCTTCTCCTTCTTTTGCTTCACCTTTTGCTTCTGCTTCTTCTGCTTTTCCTGCTTCTCCTTCTGCTTCTGCTTCTTCTGCTTCTCCTTCTGCATCTTCTTCTGCTTCTGCTTCTCCTTCTCCTTCTTCTGCTTCTCCTTCTGATTCTCCTTCTGCTTCTTCTTCTGCTTTACCTGCTTCTCTTTCTGCTTCTCCTTCTACTTCTCCTTCTGTTTCTCCTTCTCCTTCTTGTTCTTCTGCTTTTCCTACTGCTTCTGCTACAACTGCTACTGCTTCTACTTCTTCTGTTTCTTCTGCTTATCCTTCTGCTTTTGATTCTCTTTCTGCTTCTGCTTCTCCTTCTGCTTCTCATTCTGCTTCTCCAGATTCTGATTCTTCTGCTTCTCCTGCTTCTCCTTCTGCTTCAGGTTCTGCTTCTGCTTCTTCGGATTCTTATGCTTCTGCTTCTCCTGCTAATGCTTCTTCTGCTTCCCCTCCTTCTCTTTCTGCTTCTTGTCCTTCTCCTGTTTCTTCTGCTTGTTCTTCTCCTGTTTCTGCATTTCCTGCTTCTCCTTCTGCTGCTCTTTCTTTTTCTCCTGCTGCTTTTCCTTCTACTGCTCCTTCTTCTGCTTCTCTTTGTGCTTCTACTCCTGTTTCTCCTTCTCCTTCTCCTTCTAGTTCTTCTGCTTTTCCTTCTGCTTCTCCTTCTGCTTCTGAATCTTCTGCTTCTTCTGATACTGCCTCTGCTTCTTCTGTTTCTTCTGCTTCTCCTTCTGCTTTTGCTTCTCTTTCTGCTTCTGCTTCTCCTTCTGCTTCTCCAGATTCTGCTTCTTCTGCTTCTCCTGCTTCTCCTTCTGCTTCAGGTTCTGCTTTTGCTTTTTCGGCTTCTTCTTCTTCTTCTGCTTCTTCTGCTGCTGCTTCTTCTGCTTCTCCTGCTTCTCTTTCTGCTTTTCCTTCTGTTTCTGCTTCTCCTTCTGCTTCTGCTTCTTCCCCTTCTTCTGTTTCTTCTGCTTCGGCTTCTCCAGCTTCTGCTTCTCCTGCTTCTAGTTCTGCTTCTCTTTCTGCTTCTCTTTCTCCTTCTCCTTGTCCTTCTCCTTCTTCTGCTTCTTCTTCTGCTTCTGCTTCTCCTTCTGCTTCTGCTTCTGCTTCTGCTTCAATTTCTTCTTCTGCTTCTGCGCCTTCTGTTTCTTCTGCTTCTCCTGCTTCTTCTTCTCCTGCTACTCCTACTTCTCGTTCTGCTTCTCCTTCTGCGTCTCTTTCTGGTTCTTCTTATCCTTTTGCTTCTCCTACTCCTAATCCTTCTCTTTCACCTTCTCCTTCTTCTTCTTCTGCTTCTCCTGGTGCTTCTGCTTCTGCTTATTCTACTATTTCTGTTTCATCTGCTTCTGCTTCAGATTGTGCTTCTTCTGTTTCTCCTTCTGCTTCAGATTCTGCTTCTGCTTCTTCGGCTTCTCCTGTTTCTTCTGCTTCTGCTTCTCCTTCTTCTTCAGCTTCTCCTGCTTCTCCTTCTGCTTCTGCTTTTCCTTCTGCTTCTGCTTCTGCTCTTCTCCTTCTTGTGTTTCATTTGCTTCTTCTTCTTCTTCTTCTTCTTCTTCTTCTTCTTCTTCTTCTTCTTCTTCTTCTTCTTCTTCTTCTACTTCTTCATCATCATCATCTTCTTCTTCTTCTTCTTCTTCTTCTTCATCTTCTTCTTCTTCTTCTTCTTCTTCTTCTTCTTCTTCTGTTTCTTCTGAATCTACTTCTGCTTCTCCTTCTACTACTTCTCTTTTCTGTTTCTAATTCTGCTTCTTCTGATACTCCTGCTTCTCCTTGTGTTCTCCTTCTGTTTCTGCTTCACTTTCTGATTTTGGTTCTCCTTCTGCTGCTCCATCTCCTTCTACATCTTCTGCTTCTCCCACTGCATCTGCTTCGGCTGCTTTTGCTAAATCGTATATCATGCTGCTTCACTTGCATCAACGGCTTCCTCTTAAGCTTCTCCTTCGTCATTCATCTTCTTAGTGTTCTGCTAATCGTGATCCATCATGGTCTGAAAAATAAAAAAAAAAAAA
>NW_012311470.1:0-2331 GCF_000151885.1 Dipodomys ordii | reverse complement strand
GAGAAGAGCAGAAGCAGAAGGAGAAGGAGAAGCAGAAGCTGAAGGAGAAGCAGAAAGAGAAGCAGGAGAAGCAGAAGAAGCAGGAGAAGCAGAAGCAGAAGAAACAGGAGAAGCCAAAGAAGCAGAAGCAGAATCTGAAGCAGAAGGAGAAACAGAAAAAGCACAATCTGAAGCAGAAGCAGAAGAAACAGTAATAGTAGAATCAGCAGAAGCAGAAGCAGCAGGAGAAGCAGAAGAAGAAGACGGAGAAGGCGAGAGAGAATGATTAGGAGTAGGAGAAGCAAAAGGATAAGCAGAAGCAGAAAGAGACGCAGAAGGAGAAGCAGCACGAGAAGTAGAAGAAGCAGGAGAAGCAGAAGCAGGAGAAGCAGAAGAAACAGAATATGTAGAAGCAGAATGAGAAGCAGAAGCAGAATGAGAAGCAGAAGGAGAAATTGAAGCAGAAGTAGAAGGAGAAGCAGAATCAGAAGAAGAAGCAGAAGAAGGAGAAGGAGAAGCAGAAAGAAAAGCAGAAAGAGAAGCAGGACGAGAAGCAGGAGAAGCAGATGCAGGAGAAGCAGACGCAGAAGAAACAGAAGAAGGAGAAGAAGCAGAAGCAGAAGGAGAAGCAGAAACAGAAGGAGAAGCAGAAAGAGAAGGAGGGGAAGCAGAAGAAGCAGACGCAGGAGAAGCAGAAGCAGAAGAATCCGCAGAAGCAGAAGCAGAACCTGAAGCAGAAGGAAAAGCAGGAGAAACAGAAGAAGCAGAATCTGTTGAAGCAGAAGGAGAAGCAGAAGCAGAAAGAGAAGCAAAAGAAGAAGGAGAAGCAGAAGGAGAAGCAGAACAAACAGAAGAAACAGAAGCAGTAGCAGAAGAAGCTGAAGATGTAGAAGCAGAAAAAGAAGCACAAGAAATAGCAGAAGAAGGAGAAGGAGAAGGAGAAACAGAAGGAGAAGCCGAAGTAGAAGGAAAAAGAGAATCAGGAAAAGCAGAAGAAGCAGAAGCAGACGGAGAATTAGAAGAAGGGGAAGGAGAAGCAGAAGAAGAAGAAGAAGCACAAGGAAAAGCACAAGGAGAAGGAGACGCAGAAGGAGAAACAGGAGAAGCAGAAGAAGCAGAAGCAGTAGGAGAAGAACTAAAGAGAAGAAGCAGAAGCAGAAGCAGATATAGAAAGAGAAGCCGACAAAGAAAAGCAGAACGAGAAGCAGGAGAAGGAGAAGAAGCAGAAGAGGGAGAAGCAGAAGCAGAAGAAGAAGAAGAAGAAGAAGAAGAAGAAGAAGAAGAAGAAGAAGAAGAAGAAGAAGAAGAAGAAGATGAAGAAGAAGATGAAGAAGAAGAAGAAGAAGAAGAAGAAACAGGAGAAGGAGCAGAAGCCGAAGGAGAAGCAGAAGCAGAAGCAGAAAGAGAAGCAGGAAAAGCAGAAAAAGCAGAAGCAGGAGAAGCAGAAGCAGAAGAAATAGGAGAAGGACAAGAAGCAGAAGCAGCAGCAGAAGGAGAAGCAGAAACAGAAGGAGAAGCAGAAAGAGAAGGAGGGGAAGCAGAAGAAGCAGAAGCAGGAGAAGCAGAAGCATAAGAATCCGAAGAAGCAGAAGCAGAACCTGAAGCAGAAGGAGCAGCAGGAGAAGCAGAAGAAGCAGTATCTGGAGAAGCAGAATGACAAGCTAAAGGAGAAGCAGAAGCAGAAAGAGAATGAAAAGCAGAAGGAGAAGCAGAAGAAACAGAAGAAGCAGAAGCAGTAGCAGTTGCAGCTGAAGGAGAAACAGAAGAAAAAGCAGGAGAACAAGAAGGAGAAAGAGAAACAGAAGCAGAAGAAGAAGGAGAATCAGAAGGAGAAGCAGAAGAAGCAGAAGGAGAAGCAGAAGGAGAAAAAGAAGCAGAAGAAGCAGCACAAGGAGAAGCAGAAGCAGAAGAAGATGCATAAGGAGAAGCAGGAGGAGGAGAAGAAGCAGAAGCAGAAGGAGAAGGAGAAGTAGGAGAAGGAGAAGGTAGAGCCGCAGAAGCAATAGGAGAAGCAGAAGGAGAAGCACAAGCAGAATGAGAAGAAGAAAGAGAAGTAGTAGAAGCAGAAGAAGCAGGAAAAGAAGAAGCAGAATAAAGAGGAGAAGAAGAAGAAGAAAAAGAAGTAGAAGAAGAAGTAGAAGAAGAAGAAGAAGAAGAAGAAGAAGAAGAAGACGAAGAAGAAGAAGAAGAAGAAGAAGAAGAAGAAGAAGAAGAAGAAGAAGAAGAAGAAGAAGAAGAAGAAGAATAAGAAGAAGATGAAGAAGGAGAATAAGATTACGAAGAATATGAATATTCAATAAGTGCCCTAATACTACGCTCTCTCTGTCTAGACAATAGTCAAGCATCTGCAGA
>NW_012311469.1:0-2331 GCF_000151885.1 Dipodomys ordii | reverse complement strand
CCCACTGTGTCCTGCTGTCTCCCCGGTGTGTCCCACTGTGTCCCGCTGTGTACTGCTGTGTCTCCCGCTGAGTTCCGCTGTGTCCCCGCTGTGTCCCAATGTGTCCTCGCTGTGTCATGCTCTGTCATGCTCCGTCCCCGCTGTGTCCCGCTGTGTCCTGCTGTGTCCCCACTGTGTGCCCGCTGTGTCCCTCTGTGTACCCCGCTGTGTCCAGCTGTGTCCCCGCTGTGTCCCGCTGTCTCCCCTGTCCCCTGTTGTTCCCCTCTTTGTCCCCCGCTGTGTCCCGCTGTGTCTCGCTGTGTTACACTGTGTCCCGTGTTGTCCCGCTTGGACCCCCGCTGTGACATCGCTGTGTTTCCTGCTGTGTCCCTCTGTGTACCACTCTGTGTCCCCAGCTGTGTCCCGCTGTGTACCCCGCTGTGTCCAGCTATGTTCCCGCAGTGTCCCCGCTGTCTCCCGCTGTGTCCTCGCTGTGTCCACCGCTGTGTCCCGTTGTGTCCCCAGCTGTGTACCCTGCTGTGTCCCGCTGTGTCACCGCTGTATCGACGCTGTGTCCTGCTGGGTCCCGCTGTGTCCTCGCTGTGTTCCCCGTTGTGTCCCGCTATGTCCCCCGCTGTGTCCTCCGCTGTGTCCCTGCTGTGTCCCTGCTGTGTCCCCACTGTGTCCCGCTGTGTCCCGCTGTGTCCTCGATGTGTCCCACGCTGTGTTCCGCTGTGTCCCCCGCTGTGTCCTGCTGTGTCCTGCTGTGTCCCCGCTGTGTCCCTCTGTGTCCCTCGCTGTGTCCCGCTGTGTCTGGCTGTGTCCCTGCTGTGACCCGCTCTGTCCCCGCTGTATTGACGCTGTGTCCCGGTGTGTCCCGCTGTGTCCACGCTGTGTTCCCGGCCGTGTCCCGCTGTGTACCCCACTATTTCCCCCGCTGTGTCCCGCTGTGTCCCCCGCTGTGACCCGCTGTGTCCCGCTGTGTCCCCTGCTGTGTCCCCACTGTGTGCCCCCTGTGTCCCGCTGTGTCCCCCGCTGTGTCCAGCTGTGTCCCCGCTGTGTCCTGTTGTGTCCCCTCTCTGTCCCCTGCTGTCCCCCGCTGTGTCCCCCGCTGTGTCCTGCTGTGTCGCCCTGTGTCGCCCGCTTCGTCCCGCTGTGCCCCTGCAGTGTCCCCGCTGTGTCACACTGTGTCACACTGTGTCCCGTGTTGTCCTGCTTTTGGCCCCTGCTGAGACCTCGCTGTGTTTCTCTCTGTGTCCCGCTGTGTCCTCCGCTGTGTCCCGCAGTGTACCCCTCTGTGTCCCCTGATGTGTCCCGCTGTGTCCCCCGCTTTGACCTGCTGTGTCCCGCTGTGTCCCCCACTGTGTCCCTGCTGTCTCCCCGGTGTGTCCCACTGTGTCCCGCTGTGTACTGCTGTGTCTCCCGCTGAGTTCCTCTGTGTCCCCGCTGTGTCCCAATGTGCCCTCGCTGTGTCATCCTCTGTCATGCTCCGTCCCTGCTGTGTCCCGCTGTGTCCTGCTGTGTCCCCACTGTGTGCCCGCTGTGTCCCTCCGTGTATCCCGCTGTGTCCAGCTGTGTCCCTGCTGTGTCCCGCTGTGTCCCCTGTCCCCTGTTGTCCCCCGCTTTGTCCCCCGCTGTGTCCCGCTGTGTCTCGCTGTGTTACACTGTGTCCCGTGTTGTCCTGCTTGGTCCCCCGCTGTGACCTCACTGTGTTTCCTGCTGTGTCCCTCTGTGTACCACTCTGTGTCCCCAGCTGTGTCCCGCTGTGTACCCCGCTGTGTCCAGCTATGTTCCCGCAGTGTCCCCGCTGTCTCCCGCTGTGTCCTCGCAGTGTCCACCGCTGTGTCCCCTTGTGTCCCCAGCTGTGTACCCCGCTGTGTCCCGCTGTGTCCCCGCTGTATGGACGCTGTGTCCCGCTTGGTCCCGCTGTGTCCTCGCTGTGTTCCCCGCAGTGTCCCGCTGTTTACTCCTCTGTGTCCCCCGCTGTGTCCCGCTGTGTCCCGCTGTGTACTGCTGTGTTCCCCGCTGAGTCCCGCTGTGTCCCCGTTGTGTCCCAATGTGTCCTCGCTTTGTCCCGTGCTGGGTCCCGCTGTGTCCCCCCTGTGTCCCCCGCTGTGTCCCGCTGTGTCCGGCTGTGTCCCCCGCTGTGTCCCCCTCTGTGTCCCCCGCAGTGTCAGCGCTGTGTCCCGCTGTGTCCTCGCTGTATCACGCTGTCTCGCTGTGCCCCCACTGTGTCCCCTTGTGTTCACAGCTGTGTACCACGCTGTGTAACACTGTGTACCCGCTGTATCGACGCTGTGTACCGCTGGGTCCCGCTGTGTCCTCGCTGTGTTCCCCGCTGTGTCCCGCTGT
>NW_012311468.1:0-2331 GCF_000151885.1 Dipodomys ordii | reverse complement strand
ACAGCGGGAGACACAGCGGGAGACAGCAGGGGACAGAGAGGGGACACAGCGGGAGACACTAAGGGGGACAGCAGGGGACAGAGAGGGGACACAGCGGGACACAACGGGAACACAGCTGGACACAGCGGGGTACACAGCGGGACACAAGGGGCACACAGTGGGGACACAGCAGGGGACAAAGAGGGACACAGCGGGTCACAGCGGGGGACACAGCGGGACACAGCGGGGGACACAGAGGGGTACACAGCGGGACACAGCCGGGAACACAGCGTGGACACATCAGGACACAGCGGGACACAGCGGGACACTGCGGGAACATAGCGGGACACAGCGGGGTACAGAGCGGGACACAGCGGAACACAGCTGGGGACATAGCGGGGACACAGCGGGACACAGCGGGGGACAAAGCGAGGACGCAGCGGGACACAGCGGAACACAGCGGGGGACAGAGCGGGACACAGTCGGACACAGCGGGACACAGTGGGGGACACAGCGGGACACAGCGGGGGACCCAGCAAGGACACAGCGGGACACAGCGGGGGACACAGCGAGGACACAGCGGGGGACACAACAGGACACAGCGGGGGACACAGCGAGGACACAGCGGGACACAGCGGGACACTGCGGGAACATAGCGGGACACAGCGGGGTACAGAGCGGGACACAGCGGACACAGCTGGGGACATAGCGGGGACACAGCGGGACACAGCGGGGGACACAGCGAGGACACAGCGTGACACAGCGGAACACAGAAGGGGACAAAGCGGGAGACAGCGGGGGACACAGCGAGGACACAGCGGGACACAGCGGCCACACAGAGAGGACTAAGCGGGGGACACAGTGGGGGACAAAGAGGGACACCACGGAACACAGGGTGACACAGTGGGACACAGCGGAACACTGCGGGGACACAGCAGGACAAAGCGGGGGACACAGCGGGACACAGCGGGACAAAGCGGGGGACACAGCGGGACACAGCGGAGACAGAGAAGGGCCACAGCGGGACACAGCGGTGACACAGCTGGACACAGCGGGGTACACCGCGGGACACAGCGGGCACACAGCAGGGACACAGCGGGACACAGCGGGACACAGCGGGGACAGAGCGGGACACAGCGGGGGCCACAGCGGGACACAGCGGGGACACAGCAGGACACAGTGGGACACAGCGGGGGACACAGCGGAACCCAGCGTGGGACACATCGAGGACACAGCGGGACAGAGCGGGACACAGCGGGGACACAGCAGGGACACGGTAGAGGACACAGCGGGGGACACAGAGGGGTACACAGCGGAACACAGCCGGGAACACAGCGTGGACACACCGGGACACACCGGGACACAGCATCAATACAGCGGGGACAGAGCGGGTCACAGCAGGGACACAGCGGGACACAGCGGGGGACACAGTGGGACACAGCGGGGACACAGCGGGGGACACAGCGGGACACAGCGTGGGACACATCGAGGACACAGCGGGACACAGCGGGAAACAGCGGGGACACAGCGGAGGACACAGCGGGGGACACAGCGGAGGACACAGCGGGACACAGCGGGGAACACAGCGAGGACACAGCGGGACACAGCGGGACACAGCGTCGATACAGCGGGGACACAGCGTTACACAGTGTGGTACACAGCTGTGGACTCAACGGGACACAGTAGGGGCACAGCCAGACACAGCGGGACACAGTGGGACACAGTGGGGAAAAAGCATGAGACACAGCAGGGGACAGAGAGGGTGACAGCAGGGGACACAGCGAGGAAACAGCAGGACAAAGCGGTGACACAGCGGGGACTCAAGGGGTGACACAGCGGGACACAGCGGGGGACACAGCGGGACACAGCGCGGGACAAGGCGGGACACAGTGTGGGACAGAGCGTGGGACACAGCGAGACACAGCGGAGACAAAACTGGACACAGCGGGGTACACAGAGGGACACAGCAGGGACACAGCGGGAAAACAGCATGACACAAAAGGACACAGCGGGACACAGCGGGGGACACAGCGAGGACACAGCGGCACACAGTGGGGGCCACAGCAAGGATAGAGCGGGAAACAGCGGGGGACACAGCAGGACATAGCGGAGGACAGAGCGGGACACAGCGGGACACAGCGGGGGACACAGGATGGACACAACGGTACACAGCGGGGGACAGATCGAGGACACATTGGGACACAGCGGGGACACAGCGGGACTCAGCGGGGGACACAGCAGTACACAGCGCGACACAGCGGGACACAGCAGGGACACAGCGGGGGACACAGCGGGACACAGCGTGGGACACAGAGGGGGACACAGCGGGGAAAAAAGCGAGGCCACAGCAGA
>NW_012311467.1:0-2331 GCF_000151885.1 Dipodomys ordii | reverse complement strand
GAGTTATCATTATTATTATGGTTAGGGTTAGGATACCAGACAGAATTAGAATTAGAATTAGAGAAATAGAAAATTTAGCTTCAAGGGCTGGGAAGGTATCTGATTGGCATACTGCTTGTGATTCTCCTTCTGCTCTTCATACTCCTAATCCTACTCTTTCTCCTTCTCCTTCTTCTTCTTCTGCTTCTCGTTCTGCTTCTGCTACTGCTTCTTCTGCTTGTTCTGTTTCTTCTGCGCCCTGATTCTGCAGGTTCTGCTTCTTCTGCTTCTTCAGCTTCTTCTGTTTCTTGTGCTTCTGCTTCTCCTGCTACTGATTCTTCTCCTTATCATTCTGCTTCTCCTTCTGCTTCTGCTTCTCCTTCTGCTCCTTCTCCTTCTCGTTATTCTTCTTCTTCTTCTTCTTCTTCTTCTTCTTCTTCTTCTTCTTCTTCTTCTTCTTCTTCTTCTTCTTCTTCTTCTTCTTCTTCTTCTATTTATTCTTCTTCTTCTCCTTCTCCTTCTTCTTCTTCTTCTTCTTCTTCTTCTTCTTCTGCTTCTCCCGCTTCTGCTTCTTCTGCTTCTCCTTCCTTTCCTCTGCTTCTGCTTCTCCTTCTCCTTCTTCTGCTTCTCTTTCTGCTTCTGCTTCTTCTGATTCTCCAACTAATCCTTCTTCTTTTCCTTCTGTTTCTGCTTCTCTTTCTGCTTCTCCATCTCCTTCTGCTTCACCTTCTGCTGCTCCTTCTCCTTCTTCTGTTTCTCCCTCTGCTTCTGCTTCTGCTTCTTATGCTTTTTCTTGTTCTTCTGCTTCTGCTTCTCCTGCCTCTGCTACTTATGCTTATACTGCTTCTTCTTCTGCTGCTTCTTCTGCTTCTTCTGCTTCTACTTCTCTTTCTGCTTCTGCTTCTCCTGCTTGTTTTTCTGCTTCTTCTGCTGCTTCTCCTTCTGCTGCTTCTTCTACTTCTCCTTCTGCTTCTCTTTTTGATTCTCTTTCTGCTTCTGCTTCTTCTGTTTCTCCTGCCTGAATTTCTGGTTCTACTTGTTCTGCTGCTTCTCCTTCTGCTTCTGCTTCTACTTCTGCTTCTGTTTCTGCTTCTTCTGCTTCTTCTCTTTCGGCTTCTCCTGCTTCTGCTTCTTGTGCATCTCCTGCTTTTCTTTCTGCTTCTCATTCCGCTTCTGCTTCTCCTTCTGCTTCTCCTCTTTCTCCTTCTCCTACTTCTGCTTCTCCTTCAGCTTCTGCTTCTTCTGTTTCTCCTGCTTCTCCTTCTGCATCTCCTTCTGCTTGTGCTTGTCATTATGCTCCTTCTTCTTCTTCTGCTTCTCCTTCTCCTTCTTTTGCTTCTGCTTCTTCTGCTTTTCCTGCTTTTCCTTCTGCTTCTGCTTCTTCTGCTTCTCCTGCTTCTCCTTCTGCATCGTCTTCTGCTTCTGCTTCTCCTTCTCCTTCTTCTGCTTCTCCTTCTGCTTCTTCTTCTTCTGCTTTACCTGCTTCTCTTTCTGCTTCTCCTTCTGCTTCTCCTTCTGTTTCTCCTTCTCCTTCTTGTTCTTCTGCTTTTCCTTCGGCTTCTCCTTCTGCTTCAGCTACAACTGCTACTGCTTCTACTTCTTCTGTTTCTTCTGCTTTTCCTTCTGCTTTTGATTCTCTTTCTGCTTCTCCTTCAGCTTGTCATTCTGCTTCTCCAGATTCTGCTTCTTCTGCTTCTCCTGCTTCTCCTTCTGCTTCAGGTTCTGCTTCTGCTTCTTCGGATTCTTATGCTTCTGCTTCTCCTGCTTCTGCTTCTTCTGCTTCCCCTCCTTCTGTTTCTGCTTCTCCTTCTGCTTCTGCTTCTTGTCCTTCTCCTGATTCTTCTACTTCTGCTTCTCCTGTTTCTGTATCTCCTGCTTCTCCTTCTGCTGCTCTTTCTGCTTCTCCTGCTGCTTTTCCGTCTCCTGCTCCTTCTTCTGCTTCTTTTCTGCTTCTCGTTCTGTTTCTCCTTCTCCTTCTCGTTCTTCTGCTTTTACTTGTGCTTCTCATTCTGCTTCTGCATCTTCTGCCTCTTCTGCTACTGCCTCTGCTTCTTCTGTTTCTTCTGATTCTCCTTCTGCTTCTCCTTCTGCTTTTGCTTCTCTTTCTGCTTCTGCTTCTCCTTCTGGTTCTCCTTCTTCTTCTCCTTCTTCTGCTTCTTCTGCTTCTACTGCTTCTCCTACTTCTCGTTCGGCTTCTTCTTCTGCGTCTCTTTCTGCTTCTGCTTATCCTTTTGCTTCTCCTACTCCTAATCTTTCTCTTTCGCCTTCTCCTTCTTCTTCTTCTGCTTTTCCTGCTGCTTCTGCTTCTGCTTATTGTACTATTTCTGTTTCTTCTGCTTCTTCTTCACATGA
>NW_012311466.1:0-2331 GCF_000151885.1 Dipodomys ordii | reverse complement strand
TTCCCGCTGTGTCCCGCTGTGTCCTCGCTGTGTCCCCGCTGTGTCCTGCTGTGTCACCGCTGTGTCCCGCTGTGCCCCCTCTGTCCCCCGCTGTGTCCCCGCTGTGTCACCTCTGTGTTCAGATGTGTCCCGCTGTGTCCTCGCTCTGTTCCCTGCTGTGTCCCGCTGTGTCCCTGTTGTCCCCAGCTGTGTCCCGCTTTGTCCCGCTGTTTTCCCCGCTGTGTCCCGCTGTTTCCTCCACTATGTCCCACGCTGTTTCCCGCTGTGTCCCCCGCTGTACCCCGTTGTGTCCAGCTCTGTCTCCGCTGTTTGCCGCTGTGTCCCACTGTGTCATCGCTGCGTCCCCTCTGTGTCCCCCGCTGTTTCCCGCTGTGTACCCGCTGTGTCCCCCTCTGTGTCCGCACTGTCTCCCGCTGTGTCCCCGCTGTGTCCCCCTATGTCCCGCTGTGTCCAGCTGTGTCCCCGCTGTGTCCCTCTGTGTCCCACGCTGTGACCCGCTGTGTCCCGCTGTGTCCCCCGCTGTGTCCCGCTGTGTCCTGCTGTGTCCAGCTGTGTCCCCGCTGTGTCCCGCTGGGCCGGCTGTGTCCTTGCTGTGTATCCCGCTGTGTCCTCGCTGTGTCCCCGCTGTATCCCCTGATGTGTCCCCCAGTGTGTCCCGCTGTGTCCACCGCTATGTCTCCCGCTGTGTCCCGCTGTGTCCCCCTCTGTGTCCTGCTGTGTCTCCTCTGTGTTCCCCGCTGTGTCCCCGCTGTGTCCCGCTGTGTCCCCGCTGTGTCTGGCTGTGTCCACGCTGTGTCCCCCCTGTGTCCTACTATGTCCCGCTTTGTCCCCGTTGTCCTCTCTTGTGTCCCGCTGTGTCTCCGATGTTTCCCCGCTGTGTACCGATGTGTACCGTTTTGTCCCCTGCTGTGTCCTCCGCTGTGCCCCGCTGTGTCCAGCTGTTTCCACCACTATGTCCTGCGCTGTTTCCCGCTGTGTCCCCCGCTGTGTCCCGCTGTGTCCTGCTGTTTCCCGCTGTGTCCCGCTGTGTCCCGTTGTGTCCTCGCTGTGTCCCCGCTGTGTCCCGCTGTGTACCCCGCTGTGTCCAACTGTGTCCCCGCTGTGTCTCTCTGGGCCGGCTGTGTCCTTGCTGTGTATCCCGCTGTGTCCAGCTGTGTCCCCACTGTGTCCCGCTGTGTCCCCCGCTGTGACCCGCAGTGTCCCGCTGTGTGCCCAGCTGTGTCGCGCTGTGTCCTGCTGTGTCCCGCTGTGTCCCACTGTGTCCCGCTGTGTCCTCGCTGTGTCCCCACAGTGTTCTGCTGTGTACCCCATTGTGTCCAGCTCTCTCTCTGCTGTTTCCCGCTGTGTCCCGCTGTGTCCTCGCTGTGTCCCCGCTGTGTCCTCCGCTGTGCCCCCGCTTTGCCCCGCTGTGTCCCCCACTGTGTTCCCTGCTGTGTCCCCGCTGTGTCCCTGCTTGGTCCCGCTGTGTCTCACTGTGTCCTCGCTTGTCCCCTGCTGTGTCCCACTGTGTCCCCCGCTGTGTCCCCCGCTGTGTCCTGCTGTGTCCTCCCTTGTCCCCCGCTGCGTCCACTGTGTCCCCCTCTGTGTCCCCGCTGTGTCCCGATGTGTCGCTCGCTGTGTCCCCGCTGTGTCCCACTGTGTCCCCGCTGTGTCCCCCGTTGTTTCTCTCTGTGTCTGCACTGTGTCCCGTTGTGTCCCCGCTGTGTCCCGAATGTCCCGCTGTGTCCGGCTGTGTCCCCGCTGTGTCCCGCTATGTCCCTTCTGTGTCCCGCTGTGTCTAGCTGTTTCCCCCGCTGTGTCCCCACTGTGTCCCCCGCGGTGTCCCGCTGTGTTCCGCTGTGTCCCCCGCTGTGTCCCCGCTATGTCCCGCTGTGTCCCGCTGTATCCTCCGCTGTGTCCCGCTGTGTCCCCCTCTGTGTCCCCGCTGTGTCCCGCTGTGTCCCTCGCTGTGTCCTCCGCTGTGTCCCACTGTGTCCCCGCTGTGTCCCCCGTTGTGTCCCTCTGTGTCTGCACTGTGTCCCGCTGTGTCCCTGCTGTGTCCCCCTATGTCCCTCTGTGTCCGGCTGTGTCCCCGCTGTGTCCCCGTTGTGTCCCCCGCTGTGTCCCCTGCTGTGTCCCCCGCTGTGTCCCGCTGTTTCCCCGCTGTGTCCTCTGCTGTGTCCCGCTGTGTCCCCCACTGTGTCCTCCGGTGTGTCCCACTGTGTCACCCGCTGTGTCCTGCTGTGTCCCGCTGTGTCCCGCTGTTTCCCGCTGTGTCCCTCTGTGTCCCGTTGTGTCCATCACTGTGTCCCGGCTGTGTCCCCTCTGTGTCCCCGCTGTGTCAGACTGTGA
>NW_012311465.1:0-2331 GCF_000151885.1 Dipodomys ordii | reverse complement strand
TCCCCGCTGTGTCCCGCTGTGTCCTGCTGTGTCCCCGCTGTGTCCCGATGTGTACCGCTGTGTCTGCCTCTGTGTACCCCGCTGTGTCCAGCTGTGTCCTCGCTGTGTCCCCCGCTGTTTCCCGCTGTTTCCCCCGCTGTGTCACCCGCTGTGTCCTTTGATGTGTCCCCAGCTGAGTCCCGCTGTGTCCCCCGCTGTTTACAGCTGTGTCCCCCACAGTGTCCCCCGGTTTGTCCCCGCTGTGTCCCCGCTCTGTCCCGCTGTGTCCCGCTGTGTCCCTCTGTGTCGCCCCCTGTGTCCCCCTGTGTCCCTGCTGTTTCCCACTGTGACCCCCGCGCTGTCCAGCTCTGTCCCCGTTGTCCACCGGTGTGTCCCCTCTGTCCCCCGCTGTGTCCCGCTGTGTCCCGATGTGTCCCGCTGTGTCGCCGCTTTGTCATTGCTGTGTCTCGCTGTGTCCCGCTGTGTCCACGCTGTGTCCCGCTCTGTCCCAGGCTGTGTCCCGCTGTGTCCCCCGCTGTGTTCCGCTGTGTCGCTGCTGTGTCCCGCTGTGTCCCCGCTGTGTCCCAGGTGTGTCCCGCTGTGTCCCCGCTGTGTCCCCGCTGTGTCCCCCGCTGTGTCCCCGCTGTGTCCCACTTTGTCCCCACTGTGTCCCGCTTTGTCCCACTGTGTCCACTGCTGTGTCCCGCTGTGTGCCCCCTTTGTTCCCCTCTGTGTCCTGCTCTGTCCCCTGCTGTGTCCCCGCTGTGTCCCCGCTGTGTCCCGCTGTGTCCCCGCTGTGTAACACTGGGTCCAACTTTGTGTCCCGCTGTGTCCTCCGCTGTGTCCCGCTGTGTCCCGCTGTGTCCCCGATGTCCCGCGCTGTGTCCCGTTGTGTCCCCACTGTCTGCGTGTGTGTCCCCGCTGTCCCCCGCTGTGTCCCCCGCTGTGTCCCACTGTGTCCTCGCTGTGTCCCCAGCTGTGTCCCGCTGTGTCCCCCGCTGTGTCCCTGCTGTGTCCTGCTGTCTCCCGCTCTGTCCCGCTGTGTCCCGCTGTGTCCCCGCTGTCCGCCGGTGTGTCACCGCTGTCCCCCGCTGTGTCCTCCACTGTGTCCCGCTGTGTCCCGGTGTGTCCCGCTTTGTCCCCCGCTGTGTCCCGCTGTTTCCCACTGTGACCCTGCTGTGTCCCCGCTGTCTCCTGCTGTGTACCCCGCTGTGTCCCACTGTGTACCCCGCTTTGTCCCTGCTGTGTCCCGCTGTGTACAGCTGTGTCCCGCTGTGTACCCTGCAGTGTCCTGCTGTGTCCCCCGATGTGTCCCACTGTGTCCCGCTGTGTCCACACTGTGTCCCGCTGTGTCCCCGGCTGTGTCCCCCGCTGTGTCCCGCTCTTTCCTGCTGTGTCCCGCTGTGTCCTTGCTGTGTCCCCATTTGTGTCTTGCTGTGTCCTCTCTGTGTCCCCCGCTGTGTCCCGCTCTTTCCTGCTGTGTCCCGCTGTGTCCTCTCTGTGTCCACCGCTGTGTCCTGTTGTGTCCCCGCTGTCTGCATGTGTGTCCCCGCTGTCCCCCGCTGTGTCCCCGCTGTGTCCCGCTGTGTCCTCAGTGTGTCCCCCGCTGTTTCCCGCTGTGTCCCCCACTGTGTCCCGCTGTGTCCCGCTGTGCCCCCGCTGTCCCCCGGTGTGTCACCGCTGTCCCCCGCTGTATCCCACGCTGTGTCCCGCTGTGTCCTCTCTGTGTCTCACTGTGTCCCTGCTGTGTCTCCGCTGTGTCCCGCTGTGTCCCTGATGTGTCTTCGCTGTGTAACCGCTGAGTCCCTCTGTGTCCCCGCTGTGTCCCAATGTGTCCCCCGCTGTGTCCCCGGTGTGTCCCCGCTGTGTCCTCCTGTGTCCCACTGTGTCCTCGCTGTGTTCTTCTGTATCCCGCTGAGTCCCCCGCTGTGTCCCCCACTATTTCCCCGCTATGACCCACTGTGTCCCGCTGTGTCCCACTGTGTCCCGCTGTGTGCCTGCTCTCCCCCGGTGTGTCCCCCGCTGTGTCCCGCTGTGTCCTGCTGTGTCACCACTGTGACCCACTGTGTCCTGCTGTGTCTGTCTCTATGTCCCACGCTGTGTCCCGCTGTGTCCCCACTGGGTCCACGCTGGGTACCACTGAGTCCCGCAATGTCACCGCTGTGTCCCGCATTGTCACCACTGAGTCCACACTGTGTCCCGCTGTGTCCCTGATGTGTCCTCGCTGTGTAATCTCTATGTCCCTCTGTGTCCCCGCTGTGTCCCGCAGTGTCCCCTATGTCCCCGCTGTGTCCTCGCTGTGTCTTTCTGTATCCCGCTGTGTCCCCCGCTGTGTCCCCCAATATTTCCCCG
>NW_012311464.1:0-2331 GCF_000151885.1 Dipodomys ordii | reverse complement strand
ACACAGTGGGACACAGCGGGGTACACAGCTGCGGACACAACGTGTGTACACAGCGGGGGACACAGCGAGGACCCAGCGGGACACAGCGTGGACACTGCGGGAACATAGCGGGACACAGCGGGGTACACAGCAGGACACAGCGGGACACAGCTTGGGATACAGCGGGGACACAGCTGGACACAGCGGGGGACACGGCGAGGACACAGCGGGACAGAGCAGGACACAGCGGGGGACAAATCGGGAGACAGCGGGAACACAGCGAGGGCACAGCGGGACACAGCGGTGACACAGAGGTGAATCAGCGGGGGACACAGCGGGGGACAAAGCAGGACACAAGGGGACAGTGTGACACAGCGGGGGACACAGGGGGGACACAGCGGGACACAGCGGGGACACAGTGGGACTCAGCGGGGGACACAGCAGTATACAGCAGGACACAGCGGGGACAAGCAGGGACACAGCGGGGGTCACAGCGGGATACAGCGGGACACAGCGGGGGACACAGCGGGACACAGAGGGGGACACAGAGGGGGACACAGCGGGGTACACAGCGGGACACAGCAGGGAACACAGTGGGGGCAAAGCGGGACACAGCGGGACACAGTGGCGACACAGAGGGGACTCAGCCGGGGACACAGGGGGGGACAAAGCGGGACATCACGGGACACAGTGTGACACAGCGGGACAAAGCGGGGACACTGCAGGGACCCAGCGGGACAAAGCGGGGGAAACAGCGGGACACAGCGGTACACAGCGGGGGACAGCAGAGACAGAGAGGGGACAAAGCGGGACACAGCGGTAACACAGATGGACATAATGGAGTACACAGCGGGACACAGCGGGCACACAGCGGGGGAAACAGCGGGACACAGCGGGGGACACAGCGGGACACAGCGGCGGACACAGCGAGGACACAGCGGGACACAGCGGGGGACACAGCGAGGACACAGCGAGGGACACAGTGGGGGACACAGCGGGACACAGCGGGGACACAGTGGGACACAGCGGGACACAGCAGGGACAGACCGGGACACAGTTGGACACAGCTGGGGACACAGCGGGACACAGCGGGGACACAGCGAGGACACAGTGGGACACAGAGGGGGACACAGCGAGGACACAGCGGGGGACACTGCGGGACACAGCGGGGATCACAGCGAGGACAAAGCGGGACACAGCGTTACACAGCGTCGATACAGTGGGGACACAGCGTTACACAGCGTGGTCCACAGCTGTGGACACAACGGGACACAGTGGGGGCACAGCGGGAAACAGCGGAACACAGTGGGACACAGCTGGGACAAAGCGTGAGACACAGCGGGGGACAGAGCGGGAGACAGCGGGGAACACAGCGAGGACACAGTGGGACACAGCGGGACACAGCATCGATACAGTGGGGACACAGTGGGCCACAGCGGGGTACACAGCTGGGGACACAACGGGGCACATCGGGGGACACAGCAAGGACTCAGCGGAACACAGCATGGGACACAGTGAGGACACAGGGGGACACAGCGGGACACAGAGGGACACAGCAGGAACAAAGCAGTAGACAGAGTGGGACACAGCAGGGGACACAGCGGGACACAGCGGGGGACACAGGGAGGACAGAGCGGGACAAGGCGGGGACACAGCGGGAACTCAGCGGGGGTTACAGCGGGGGACATAGCGGGACACCTCGGGACACAGCGGGACACAGCAGGGACAAGGGGGAGACAGAGCGGGACACAGAGAGAACACAGCGGGACACAGCAGGGGACACAGCAGGACACAGCGGGGGACACAGCGAGGACACAGCGGGACACAGCGGGGGACACAGCGAGGACACAGCGGGGGACACTGCCGGACACAGCAGGGAACACAGCGAGGACACAGCGAGACCCAGCGGGACACAGCGTCGATACAGTGGGGATACAGCGTTACACAGTGTGGTACACATCTGTGGACACAAGGGGACACAGTGGGGGCACACCGGGACACAGCGGGACACAGTGGGACAAAGCAAGGACAAATCGTGAGACACAGCGAGGGACAGAGCGGGAGACAGCGGGGGACACAGCGAGGACACAGCAGGGCACAGCGGGACACAGCAGGGACAGAGCGGGACACAGCGGGACACATCGGGGGACACAGCGGGACACAGCGGGGGACGCAGCGAAGACACAGCGGGACAAAGCGGGACAAAGCAGGGGACACAGCGGTGAAACAGCTGGACACAACGGAGTACATAGCGGGACACAGCACGCACACAGGGGGACACAGCAAGACACAGCGGGACACAGCATGACAGAGCGGGACAAAGCGGGACACAGTGGACACAGCGGGGGCCCC
>NW_012311463.1:0-2331 GCF_000151885.1 Dipodomys ordii | reverse complement strand
GAAGAAACAGAAGAATGGAGAAGAAGCAGAAGCAGAAGGAGAAGCAGAAACAGAAGGAAAAGCAGAAAGAGAAGCAGAAGAAGCAGCAGCAGGAGAACCAGAAGCAGAAGAAGCCAATGAAGCAGAAGCAGAACCTGAAGGAGAAGGAGAAGCAGAAGAAGCAGAATCTGGAGAAGCAGAAGGAGAAGCAGAAGCAGAAAGAGAAGCAAAAGCAGAAGGAGAAGCAGAAGAAACAGAAGAAGCAGAGGCAGTAGCAGAAGAAGCAGAAGATGTAGAAGCAGAAGGAGAAGCAGAAGGAAAAGCAGAAGAACAAGAAGGAGAAGGAGGAGAAACAGAATGAGAAGCAGAAAGAGAAGCAGAAGAAGGAGCAGGAGAAGGAAAAGCAGCAGGAGAAGCAGAAAGAGAAGCAGAAGGAGAAGCAGGAGATGCAGAAACAGGAAAAGCAGAAGCAGAAGAAACAGGAGAAGGACAAGGAGCAGAAGCAGAAGGAGAAGCAGAAACAGAAGGAGAAGCAGAAAGAGAAGGAGGGGAAGCAGAAGAAGCAGAAGCAGACGGAGAAGCAGAAGAAGGAGAAGGAGAAGCCAGAGCAGAAGAAGAAGCAGAAGGAAAAGCACAAGCAGAAGTAGATGCAGAAGGAGAAGAAGGAAATGCAGAAGACACAGAAGCAAAAGGAGAAGAAGAAGGAGAAGAATCAGAATCAGAAGAAGCAGAAGCAGAAATAGAAAGAGAAGCCGACGAAGAGAAGCAGAACGAGAAGCAGGAGAAGCAGAAGAAGCACAAGCGGGAGATGCAGAAGAAGAAGAAACAGAAGAAGGAGAAGGAGCAGAAGCAGGAGAAGCAGAAGGAGAAGCAGAAAGAGAAGCAGGAAAAGCAGAAGAAGCAGAAGCAGGAGAAGCAGAAGGAGAAGAAACAGGAGAAGGACAAGAAGCAGAAAGAGAACCAGTAGAAGCAGAAGAGGCAGGAAAAGCAGAAGCAGAAGAAAGAGAAGATGAAGAAGACGAAGAAGAAGAAGAAGCAGCAGCAGCATAAGGAGAAGCATAAGGAGAAGCATAAGAAGAAGTATAAGGAGAAGCAGTAGAAGCAGAAGAAGCAGAAACAGGAGAAGCTGAAGCAGAAGAAAAAGAATAAGAAAAGAAGCAGAAGCAGAAGCAGTGAGAGAAGCAGAAGAAGGAGAAGGAGAAGGAGCAGCAGAAGGAGAAGCAGAAGCAGAAAGAGAAGCAGAAACAGAAGGAGAACAAGAAGGAGAAGCAGGAGAATCAGAAGAAGCAGAAAGAGAAGGAGAAGAAGCAGAAGCAGAAGTAGAATCAGAAGAAACAGAAGAAGAAGCAGAAGAAACAGAAGCAAAAGAAACAGAAGAAGGAGAAGAGCAGAAGCAGAAGCAGAAGGAGAAGCAGAAGCAGAAGGAGAAGCAGAAAGAGAAGCAGGAGAAGCAGGAGACGCAGAAGCAGAAGAAACAGGAGAAGCCGAAGAAGCAGAAGCAGAATCTGAAGCAGAAGGAGAAACAGAAGAAGCACAATCTGAAGCAGAAGCAGAAGAAACAGAAATAGTAGAATAAGCAGAAGCAGAAGCACCAGGACAAGCAGAAGACAAGAAGGATAAGGCGAAAGAGAAGGATTAGGAGTAGGAGAAGCAAAAGGATAAGCTGAAGCAGAAAGAGACGCAGAAGGAAAAGCAGCACGAGAAGTAGGAGAAGTAGGAGAAGCAGATGCATGAGAAGCAGAAGAAACAGAAGACGCAGAAGCAGAATGAGAAGCAGAAGGAGAAATTGAAGCAGAAGGAGAAGGAGAAGCAGAAGGAGAAGCAGAAGAAGGAGAAGGAGAAGGAGAAGCAGAAAGAGAAGCAGAACGAGAAGCAGGAGAAGCAGAAGCAGGAGAAGCAAAAACAGAAGAAACAGAAGAAGGAGAAGAAGCAGAAGCAGAAGGAGAAGCAGAAACAGAAGGAAAAGCAGAAAGAGAAGCAGAAGAAGCAGCAGCAGGAGAACCAGAAGCAGAAGAAGCCGAAGAAGCAGAAGCAGAACCTGAAGCATAAGGAGATACAGGAGAAGCAGAAGAAGCAGAATCTGGAGAAGCAGAAGGAGAAGCAGAAGCAGAAAGAGAAGCAAAAGCAGAAGGAGAAGCATAAGGAGAAGCAGAAGAAACAGAAGAAGCAGAGGCAGTAGCAGAAGATGTAGAAGCAGAAGGAGAAGCAGAAGGAAAAGCAGAAGAACGAGAAGGAGAAGGAGAAACAGAATGAGAAGCTGAAAGAGAAGCAGAAGAAGGAGCAGGAGAAGGAAAAGCAGCAGGAGAAGCAGAAAGAGAAGCAGAAGGAGAAGCAGGAGATGCAGAAACTTGA
>NW_012311462.1:0-2331 GCF_000151885.1 Dipodomys ordii | reverse complement strand
AAGGAGAAGGAAAAACAGAAGCAGAAGCAGAAGGAGAAGCAGAAGCAGAATAAGCAGCAGAAGGAGAAGAAGAAGCAGAAGAAGGTGCAGAAGGAAAAGCAGGAGAAGCAGAACAAGCAGACGCAGAAGAAGAAGTAGAAGTAGGAGAAGGAGATGAAGAGCAGCAGAAGCAATAGGATAAGCAGGAGAAGCAGAAGAAGCAAAAGCAGAAGGAGAAGCAGAAGTAGGAGAAGGAGAAGGAGAAGGAAGGTCAGCAGAAGCAATAGGATAAGCAGAAGGAGAAGCTGAAGCAGAATGAGAAGCAGAAAGAGAAGCAGTAGAAGCAGAAGAAGGAGGAAAACAGAAGCAGAAGAAAGAGAAGAAGAAGAAGAAGAAGAAGAAGAAGAAGAAGAAGAAGAAGAAGAAGAAGAAGAAGAAGAAGAAGAAGAAGGAGAAGAAGGAGAAGAAGGAGAAGCATAAGGAGAAGCAGTAGAAGCAGAATCATAAGAATAATGTAAGAAGCAGAATCAGAGGGAGTAGGAGAAGACGGAGAAGGAGCAGCAAAAGGAGAAGCAGAAGGAGAAGCAGAAGGAGAAGAAGATGCAGAAGGAGAAGCAGTAGAAGCAGAAGAAGCAGAAGCAGAAGGAGAAGCAGAAGTAGGAGAAGGAGAAGGAGAAGGAAAGGCAGCAGAAGCAATACGAGAGGCAGAGGGAGAAGAAGAAGCAGAATGAGAAGCAGAAAGAGAAGCAGTAGAAGTAGAAGAAGCAGGAAAAGGAGAAGCAGACGAAAGAGAAGAAGATGAAGAAGAAGAAGAAGAAGAAGAAGAAGAAGAAGAAGAAGAAGAAGAAGAAGAAGAAGAAGAAGAAGAAGAAGAAGAAGAAACATAAGGAGAAGCGTATGGAGAAGCAGTAGAAGCAGAAGAAGCAGAATCAGGAGAAGCAGAAGCAGAAGAAAAATAATAAGCAAAAGAAGCAGAAGAAGAAGCAGTGGGAGAAGCAGAAGAAGGAGAAGGAGCAGCAGAAGGAGAAGCAAAAGCAGAAAGAGAAGCAGAAACAAAAGGAGAAAAAAGGAGAAGCAGGAGAATCAGAAGAAGCAGAAGTAGAAACAGAAAGAGAAGTAGAAGAAGGAGAAGCAGAAGTAGAATCAGAAGAAACAGAAGAAGAAGAAGAAGAAGAAGAAGAAGAAGAAGAAGAAGAAGAAGAAGAAGAAGAAAAGAAACAGAAGCAAAAGAAACAGAAGAAGGAGAAGAGCAGAAGCAGAAGCAGAAGGAAAAGAAGAAGCAGAAGGAGAAGCAGAAAGAGAAGCAGGAGAAGCTGAAGAAGCAGGAGAACAAGAAGCAGAAGAAACAGGAGAAGCCGAAGAAGCAGAAGCAGAATCTTAAGCAGAAGGAGAAACAGAAGAAGCACAATGTGAAGCAGAAGCAGAAGAAACAGAAATAGTAGAATAAGCAGAAGCAGAAGCACCAGGAGAAGCAGAAGAAGAAGAAGGAGAAGGCGAAAGAGAAGGAATAGGAGTAGGAGAAGCAAAAGGATAAGCAGAACCAGAAAGAGACGCAGAAGGAGAAGCAGCACGAGAAGTAGGAGTAGCAGGAGAAGAAGAAGCAGGAGAAGCAGAAGAAACAGAAGACGGAGAAGCAGAATGAGAAGCAGAAGGAGAAATTGAAGCAGAAGCAGAAGCAGAAGGAGAAGCAGAAGCAGAAGAAGAAGCGGAAGAAGGAGAAGGACAAGGAGAAGGAGAAAGAGAAGCAGAAAGAGAAGCAGAACGAGAAGCAGGAGAAGCAGAAGCTGGAGAAGCCGAAGCAGAAGAAACAGAAGAAAGGGAAGAAGCAGAAGCAGAAGGAGAAGCAGAAACAGAAGGAAAAGCAGAAAGAGAAGCAGGAGAAGCAGAAGAAGCAGCAGCAGAAGAAGCAGAAGCAGAAGAAGCCGAAAAAGCAAAAGCAGAACCTGAAGGAGAAGCAGGAGAAGCAGAAGAAGCAGAGTGTGGAGAAGCAGAAGGAGAAGCAGAAGCAGAAAGAGAAGCAAAAGAAGAAGGAGAAGCAGAAGAAACAGAAGAAGCAGAGGCAGTATCAGAAGAAGCAGAAGATTCAGAAGCAGAAGGAGAAGCAGAAGGAAAAGCAGAAGAACTAGAATGAGAAGGAGAAGGAGAAACAGGAGTAGAAGCAGAAAGAGAAGCAGAAGAAGGAGCAGTAGAAGGAAAAGCGGCAGGAGAAAAAGAAAGAGCAGCAGAAGGAGAAGCAGGAAATGCAGAAACAGGAGAAGAACAAGCAGAAGAAACAGGAGCAGGACAAGAAGCAGAAGCAGAAGGAGAAGAAGAAAGAGAAGGAGGGGAAGCAGAAGAAGCAGAAGCAGAAGA
>NW_012311461.1:0-2332 GCF_000151885.1 Dipodomys ordii | reverse complement strand
GAAGAAGATGAAGAAGAAGAAGAAGAAGATCTTGAAGATGAAGATCATGAAGAAGAAGATGAAGAAGAAGAAGAAGAAAAAGAAGAAGAAGAAGAAGAAGACGAAGAAGAAGAAGAAGAAGAAGAAGAAGAAGAAGAAGAAGAAGAAGAAATAGAAGCATCAGCATAAGGAGAAGCATAAGGAGAAGCATAAGGAGAAACAGTAGAAGCAGAAGAAGCAGAAGCAGGAGAAGCAGAAACAGAAGAAAAAGAATTAGCAAAAGAAGCAGAAGCAGAAGCAGTGGGAGAAGCAGAAGAAGGAGAAGGAGCAGCAGAAGGAGAAGCAGAAGCAGAAAGAGAAGCAGAAACAGAAGGGGAACAAGAAGGAAAAACAGGAGAAGCAGAAAAAGCAGAAGTAGAAGCAGAAAGAGGAGAAGAAGGAGAAGCAGAAGTAGAGTCAGAAGAAACAGAAGAAGAAGAAGCAGAAGAAACAGAAGCAAAAGAAACAGAAGAAGGAGAAGAGCAGAAGCAGAAGCAGAAGGAGAAGCAGAAGCAGAAGGAGAAGCATAAAGAGAAGCAGGAGAAGCAGAAGAATCAGGAGAAGCAGAAGCAGAAGAAACAGGAGAAGCCGAAGAAGCAGAAGCAGAATCTGAAGCAGGAGAAACAGAAGAAACACAATCTGAAGCAGAAGCAGAAGAAACAGAAATAGTAGAATAAGCAGAAGCAGAAGCAGCAGGAAAAGCAGAAGAAGAAGAAGGAGAAGGCGAAAGAGAAGGATTAGGAGTAGGAGAAGCAAAAGAATAAGCAGAAGCAGAAAGAGACGCAGAAGGAGAAGCAGCACGAGAAGTAGGAGAAGCAGAAGCAGGAGAAGCAGAAGAAACAGAAGACGCAGAAGCAGAATGAGAAGCAGAAGGAGAAATTGAAGCAGAAGCAGAAGGAGAAGCAGAAGCCGAAGGAGAAAGAGAAGCAGAAAGAGAAGCAAAACGAGAAGCAGGAGAAGCAGAAGCAGGAGAAGCAGAAGCAGAAGAAACAGAAGAAGGAGAAGCAGCAGAAGCAGAAGGAGAAGCAGAAACAGAAGGAAAAGCAGAAAGAGAAGCAGGAGAAGCAGAAGATGCAGCAGCAGGAGAAGCAGAGGGAGAAGCAGAAGCAGAAAGAGAAGCAAAAGCAGAAGGAGAAGCAGAAGGAGAAGCAAAAAAACAGAAGAAGCAGAGGCAGTAGCAGAAGAAGCAGAAGATGCAGAAGGAGAAGCAGAAGGAAAAGCAGAAGAACGAGAAGGAGAAGGAGAAACAGAAGGAGAAGCAGAAAGAGAAGCAGAAGTAGGAGCAGGAGAAGGAAAAGCAGCAGGAGAAGCAGAAAGAGCAGCAGAAGGAGAAGCAGTTGATTCAGAAACAGGAGAACAGAAGCAGAAGAAACAGGAGAAGGACAATAAGCAGAAGCAGAAGGAGAAGCAGAAGCAGTAGGAGAAGCAGAAAGAGAAGGAGGGGAAGCAGAAGCAGGAGAAGCATAAGCAGAAGAAACAGGAGAAGCCGAAGAAGCAGAAGCAGAATCTGAAGCAGAAGGAGAAACAGAAGAAGCACAATCTGAAGCAGAAGAATCAGAAATAGTAGAATAAGCAGAAGCAGAAGCAGCAGGAGAAGCAGAAGAAGAAGACGGAGAAGGCGAGAGAGAAGGATTAGGAGTAGGAGAAGCAAAAGGATAAGCATAAGCAGAAAGAGACGCAGAAGGAGAAGCAGCACGAAAAGTAGGAGAAGCAGGAGAAGCAGAAGCAGGAGAAGCAAAAGAAACAGAAGACGCAGAAGCAGAATGAGAAGCAGAAGGAGAAATTGAAGCAGAAGCAGAAGGAAAAGCAGAAGCAGAAGGAGAAGCAGAAGTAGGAGAAGGAGAAGCAGAAAGAGAAGCAGAAAGAGAAGCAGAACGAGAAGCATGATAAGCAGAATTTGGAGAAGCTGAAACTTAACATACAGAAGATGGAGAAGAAGCATAAGCAGATGGAGAAGCATAAACAGAAGGAAAAGCTGAAAGAGAAGCATGAGAAGCAGAAGAAGCAGCATCTGGAGAAGCAGAAGCAGAAGAAGATATAGAAGTAGGAGAAGGAGAAGGTAGGGCAGCAGAAGCAATATGAGAAGCAGAAGGAGAAGCAGAAGAAGAATGAGAAGCATAAGAGAAGCTTTGGAAGCATAAGATCAGGTAAGTCAGATGCTGATGAAAGAGATGATGATGTTGATGTATTTATATTATTATTATTTATTATTATTTTGATTATTATTAGATTTATTTTTATGATGATTTTTTTTTATTATTTTTTTTTTTTTTTTTTTGTGGTGGTGTTTTTTTGTTTTCTTTTTTTTTTTTTT
>NW_012311460.1:0-2332 GCF_000151885.1 Dipodomys ordii | reverse complement strand
CACTGCTGTGTCCCTCTGTGGACCCCGCTGTGTCCAGCTTTGTCCCCGCTGTGTCTCGCTGTGTCCCACGCTCTGTCCCACACTGTGTCCCGAAGTGTCCCCCGCTGTGTCCCGCAGTGTCCCCCGTTGTGTCCCACTGTGTCCCCCGCTGAGTCCCCGCTGTGTCACTGCTGTGTCCCGCTGTTTCCTCACTGTGTCCCCTGCTGTTTCCCTCTCTGTCCCTCGCTGTGTCTCACGCTTTGTCCCTGCTGTGTCCCACTGTGTCCCGCTCTGTCCCGCTGTGCCTCCACTGTGTCCCGTTGTGTCCACAGTGTGTACCACGCTTTGTAACGCAGCCTCCCCGCTGTATCGACGCTGTGTCCCGTTGTGTCCCGCTGTGTCCTCGCTGTGTTCCCCACTGTGTCCCGCTGTGTCCCCCGCTGTGTCCCCCGCTGTGTCCTCGCTGTGTCCCCTGTTGTGCCCCGCTGTGTCCACACTGGGTAGCCCACTGTGTCCCGCTGTGTCCCCCGCTGTCCCCCGCTGTGGCCCACTATGTCCCGCTGTGTCCCGCTGTGTAACACTGTGTCCCGTGGTGTCCCACTTTGTCCCACGCTGTGTCCCAGCTGCGTCCCCTCTGTGTCGCCGCTATGTCCCCTCTCTGTCCTCTGCTGTCCCCCGCTGTGTCCCCTGCTGTGTCCCCCACTGTGACCCGCTGTGCCCCGCTGTGTCCCCCGCTGTGTCCCCACTGTGTGCCCCCTGTGTCCCACTGTGTACCCCGCTGTGTCCAGCTGTGTTCCCGCTGTGTCCCGATGTGACCCGCTGTGTTCCCAGCTGTGTCCCGCAGTGTACCCCTCTGTGTCCCCCTCTGTGTCCCGCTGTGTTCCCCGCTGTGTCCCGCTGTGTCCCCCGCTGTGTCCCTGCTGTGTCCCCGCTGTGTCCTGCTGTATACTGCTGTGTCCCCCGCTGAGTCCCGCTGTGGCCCCGCTGTGTCCCGCTGTGTAACACTGTATCCCGTGGTGTCCCATTTTGTCCCACGCTGTGTCCCCAGCTGCGTCCCCTCTGTGTTGCCGCTGTGTCCCCTCTCTGTCCTCTGCTGTCCCCCGCTGTGTCCCCTGCTGTGTCCCCCACTGTGACCCGCTGTGTCCCGCTGTGTCCCCCGCTGTGTCCCCACTGTGTGCCCCCTGTGTCCCACTGTGTACCCCGCTGTGTCCAGCTGTGTTCCCGCTGTGTCCCGCTGTGACCCGCTGTGTTCCCAGCTGTGTCCCGCTGTGTACCCCTCTGTGTCCCCCTCTGTGTCCCGCTGTGTTCCCCGCTGTGTCCCGCTGTGTCCCGCTGTGTCCCCCGCTGTGTCCCTGCTGTGTCCCCGCTGTGTCCTGCTGTATACTGCTGTGTCCCCCGCTGAGTCCCGCTGTGTCCTCACTGTGTCCCGCTGTGTTCCCCATGTGTCCCCCGCTGTGTCCCACCGTGTCCCACTGTGTCCCCCACTGTTTCCCCCGCTGTGTCCGGCTGTGTCCCCCGCTGTGTCCCGCTGTGTCCACTGCTGTGTCCCCGCTGTGTCCCGCTTTTTCCCCGGCTGTGTCCCGCTGTGTCCTCACTGTGTCCCCCGCTGTATCCCGCTGTGTTCTCGCTGTGTCCCCAGCTGTGTCCCGCTGTGTCCCCCGCTTTGTCCCGCTGTGTCCCACTGTGTCCCCGCTGTGTCCCGCTGTGTCCCACTGTGTCCCCGGTGTGCCCGCTGTGTCCCGCTGTGTACCCCGCTGTGTCCAGCTATGTCACCGCTGTGTCCCGCTGTGGCCCATCTCTGTCTCCGCTGTCCCCCGCTGTGTCCCCCACTGTGTGCCGCTGTGTCCCGCTATGTCCCCCGCTTCATCCCGCTTTGTCCCCTGCTGTGTTCCGCTGTTTCCCGCCGTGTCCTCGCTGTGTCCCGTGGTGTCTCATTTTGTCCCTGCTGTGTCCCCAGCTGTGTGCCTGCTGTGTCCCCAGCTGTGTACCCCACTGTGTCCCGCTGTGTCCCTGCTGTATCGACGCTGGGTCCCGCTGGGTCCTGCTGTGTCCTCCCTTTGTCCCCCCGGTGTGTCCCGCTGTGTCCGGCACTGTGTCCCGCTGTGTCTACTGCTGTGTCCCCGCTGTGTCCCCGCTGTGTCCAGCTGGGTCCCTGCTGTATCCACGCTGGGTCCCGCTGGGTCCTGCTCTGTCATCCCTGTGTCCCCCGCTGTGTCCCGCTCTTTCCCCCGCTGTGTCTCTGCTGTGTCCACGCTGTGGCCCTGCTTTGCCCGCTGGTGTACGGCTGTGTCCCTCGCTGAATCCGCTTGTGTCCCAATGTGTCCAAAGGGTCCTCGCTCTGTCCCCTGCTGTG
>NW_012311459.1:0-2332 GCF_000151885.1 Dipodomys ordii | reverse complement strand
TCATACCGCTCTGTCCCGCTTTGTCCTCGCTGTGTCCCCCGCAGTGTCCCGTTGTGTCCCCAGCTGTGCACCCCGCTGTGTCCCGCTATGTCTCCGCTGTAACGACGCTGGGTCCCGCTGGGTCCCGCTATGTCCTCGCTATGTTCCCTGCTGTGTCCCGTTGTGTCCCCAGCTGTGTACCTCACTGTGTCCCACTGTGTCCCCGCTGTATCTACGCTGGGTCCCGCTGGGTCCCGCTGGGTCCTCCCTGTGTCCCCCACTGTGTCCCGCTATGTCCGCCACGGTGTCCCGCTGTGTCTACTGCTTTGTCGCCGCTGTGTCCCGCTGTGTCCTCGCTCTGTCCCACGCTGTGTTCTGCTTTGGCCTCACTGTTTTCCCCGCTGTGTACCCCTCTGTGTCCCTCGCTGTTTCCCGCTGTTTCCCCCGCTGTGTCCCTGCTGTGTCCCCGCTGTGTCCCGCTGTGTAATGCTGTGTCCCCCGCTCAGTCCCGCTGTGTCCCCGCTGTGTCCCAATGTGTCCTCGCTCTGTCCCCCACTGTGTACCGCTGTGTCCTTCCTGTGTCCCCCGCTGTGTCCCTCTGTGTCCCGCTGTGTTCCCCGCTGTGGCCCCCGCTATGTCCCGCTGTGTCCACTGCTGTGTTCCGCTGTGTCACGCTGTGTTCTCGCTGTGTCCCCCGCTGTGTCCCGCTGTGTCCCCGCTATGTCCCCTGCTGTGACCCGCTGTGTCCCGCTGTGTACCCCGCTGTGTCCCGCTATGTTCCCGCAGTGTCCCGCTGTGTCCCGCTGTGTCCCGCTGTGTCCTCGCTGTGTCCCCCGCTGTGTCCCGTTGTGTCCCCAGCTGTGTACCTCGCTGTGGCCCAATGTGTCCTCGCTGTGTCATGCTCTGTCCTGCTCTGTCCCCGCTGTGTCCTGCTGTGTCCCCACTGTGTGCCCGCTGTGTCCCTCTGTGTACCCCGCTGTGTCCAGCTGTGTCCCCGCTGTGTCCCGCTGTGTCCCCACTCTGTCCCCCGCTGTGTCCCCCGCTGTGTCCCGCTGTGTCCCGCTGTGTCACACTGTGTCCCGTGTTGTCCCGCTTTGTCCCCCGCTGTGACCTCGTTGTGTTTCCCGCTGTGTCCCGCTGTGTACCACTCTGTGACCCCGCTGTGTCCCGCTCGGTATCCCGCTGTGTCCCTCTATGTTCCCGCAGTGTCCCCGCTGTGTCCCGCTGTGTCCTTGCTGTGTCCACTGCTGTGTCCCGTTGTGTCCCCAGCTGTGTTCCCCGTTGTGTCCCGCTGAGTCCCCGCTGTGTCCGCCGCTCTGTCCCTGCTGTGTCCCTGGTGTGTCCCCGCTGTGTCCCGCTGTGTCCCGCTTTGTCCTCGCTGTGTCCCAAGCTGTGTTCCGCTGTGTCCCCCGCTGTGTCCCGCTGTGTCCCGCTGTGTCCCTGCTGTGCCCCACTGTGTCCCCCGCTGTGTCCCGCTGTGTCCCTGCTGTGACCCGCTCTGTCCCCGCTGTATTGACGCTGTGTCCCGGTGTGTCCCACTGTGTCCGCGCTGTGTTCACGGCTGTGTCCCCCTGTGTACCCCTCTGTGTCCCCCGCTGTGTCCCGCAGTGTCCCCGGCTGTGACTCGCTGTGTTCAGCTGTGTCCCCCGCTGTGTCCCATTGTGTGCCCCCGGTGTCCCGCTGTGTCCTCTCTCTGTCCCCAGCTGTCCCCCGCTGTTTCCCCCGCTGTGTCCCACTGTGTCCCGCTGTGTCGCCCCTTTTGCCCCGCTGTGCCCCTGCAGTGTCCCCGCTGTGTCCCACTGTGTCACACTGTGTCCCGTGTTGTCCTGCTTTGGCCCCCGCTGTGACCTCGCTGTGTTTCTCTCTGTGTCCCGCTGTGTACCCTTCTGTGTCCTGCGCTGTGTCCCGCTGTGTACCCCGCTGTGTCCAGCTGTGTCCTAGCTGTGTCCCCCGCTGTCTCCTGCTTTGTCCCACGCTGTGTCCCGCTGTGACCCGCTGTGTCCTCGCTGTGTCCCCCGCTGTGTCCCGTTGTGTCCCGCTGTGTCCCCGCTGTGTCCCTCTGTGTCCCGCTGTGTCCCGCTGTGTCCTTGCTGTGTCCCACGCTGTGTCCCGCTGTGTCCACTGCTGTGTCCCGCTGTGTTCCCGCTGTGACCCCCTGTGTCCCCCACTATGTCCCGCTGTGTCCCGCTGTGTCCTTGCTGTGACCCGCTCTGTGCCCGCTGTATCGACACTTTGTCCCGCTCTGTCCCGCTGTGTCCGCGCTGTGTTCCCCGCTGTGTCCCGCTGTGTACCCCTCTGTGTCCCCTGCTGTTTCCCGCTGTGTCCCCCCCTGTGACCTGCTGTGTCCCGCTGT
>NW_012311458.1:0-2332 GCF_000151885.1 Dipodomys ordii | reverse complement strand
AAGCAGGGACACAGCGAGACACAGCGGGACACCGTGGGGGACACAGCGGGGGACAGCAGGGGACAGGGGACACAGCGGGACACAGCGGGGACACAGCTGGACACAGCGGGGTACACAGAGGGACACAGCAGGCACACGCTGGGGACACAGCGGGACACAGCGGAACTCAGCGGGAGACACAGCAGTACACAGCGGGACACAGTGTGACACACCGGGGAGACAGCAGGGACACAGTGGGGGACAAAGCGGGACACAGCGGGTCAGAGCGGGGGACACAGCGGGAGACACAAAGGGGTACACAGCGGGACACAGCGGGGAACACAGAGAGGACACAGCGGAACACAGCGGGACACAGCGTCGATACAGTGGGGACAGAGCGGGTCAAAGCAAGGACACAGCGGGACACAGCGGGACACAGCGGGGAGACAGCGGGGACTCAGCGGGGGACACAGCGGGACACAGCGGGGGACACAGCGAGACACGGCGGGGACAAAGCTGGACACAGCGGGGTACACAGAGGGACACAGCAGGGACACAGCGGGGAAACAGCGTGACACAAAAGGACACAGCGAGACACAGCGGGGGACACAGCGAGGACATAGCTGCACACAGTGGGGGACACAGCAAGGACAGAGCGGGACCCAGCGGGACACAGCGGGACACAGCGGGGGACACAGGAAGGACACAGCGGTACACAGAGGGGGACAGAGCGAGGACACAGCGGGACTCAGCGGGGGACACAGCAGTACACAGCGGGACACAGCGGGACACAGCGGGGACACAGCAGGGACACAGCGTGGGACACAGCGAGGACACAGCGGGACACAGCGGGACACAGCGGGGACACAGCAGTAGACACAGCGGGACACAGCGTGGGACACAGGGAGGACACAGCGGGACCCAGCGGGACCCAGCGTCGATACTGCTGGGACACAACGGGACACAGCGAGGTACACAGCTGGGGACACAACGGGACACAGCGGGGAACACAGGGAGGACATAGCGGGACCCAGCGGGACCCAGCGTCATTACAGCGGGGACACAGTGGGACACAGCGGGGTACACAGCGGGACACAGCGGGACACAGCTGGGGACACAGCGGGGACACAGCGGGACACAGCGGAACACAGCGGGATACAAAGCGGGAGACAGCGGGGCACACAGCCAGGACACAGGGGGACACAGAGGCGACACAGAGGGGACTCAGCGGGGGACACAGCGTGGGACAAAGTGGGACACCACGGGACACAGTGTTACACAGCGGGACACAGCGGGGACACTGCGGGACACAGCAGGAAAAAGCAGGGGGCACAGCGGGCCACAGCGGACCACAGCGGGGGACACAGCGGGAGACAGAGAGTGGCCACAGCGAGACACAGCGGTGACACAGCTGGACACAGCGGGGTACACATCAGGACACAGCCGGGACACAGCGGGACACAGCGGGACACAGCGGGGACACAGCGGGACAAAGCGGGAGACACAGCGGGACACAGCAGGCACACAGCCGGGACACAGTGGGACCCAGCGGGACACAGCAGGGGACACAGTGAGGACATAGCAGGGGACACAGCGGGGGACACAGCGGGACCCGGTGGGGGACCCAGTGTGGACACAGCAGGACACAGCAGGGGACACAGCGAGGACACAGCGGGGGACACAGCGGGGAACACAGCGAGGACACAGCGGGACACAGCAGGACACAGCGTCGATAAAGCGGAGACACAGCGTTACATAGCGTGGTACACAGCTGTGGACACAACGGGACACAGTGGGGGCACAGCCGGACACAGCGGGACACAGTGGGACACAGCGGGGACAAAGCGTGAGACACAGCGGGGGACAGAGAGGGAGACAGCAGGGGACACAGCGAGGAAACAGCGGGACACAGCGGTGACACAGCGGGGACAAGGCGGGGGACACAGCGGGACACAGCGGGGACAGAGCAGGACAGAGCATGACACAGCGAGGACATATTGGGCCACAGCGAGGTACACAGCTGGGGACACAACGGGACACAGCGGTGGACACAGCGAGGACACAGCGGGACACAGCGGGACACAGCGGGACACTGCGGGAACATAGCAGGACACAGCGTGGTACACAGCGGGACACAGCGGGTCACAGCTGGGGACATAGCGGGGACACAGCGGGACACAGCGGGGGACACAGCGAGGACACAGCGTGACACAGCGGAACACAGCGGGGGACAAAGCGGGAGACAGCGGGGGACACAGCGAGGACACAGCGGGGGACAGCAGGGGACACAGCAGGATACAGTGGGGACACAGTAGGGGACAAAGAGGGACAACACGGGACACAGTGTGACACA